>NC_057014.1:3466529-3544105 GCF_000002595.2 Chlamydomonas reinhardtii | reverse complement strand
GGGGGGGGGCTAGGTGCTAGGTGCTTTGGGGGCAGGGAAGAGGCGGGCTGAGGGGCGGTGGCACTGGCGGAATGGCACAATGTGCGGTCATGTATTGCAACTTCACGATCGGACGCGCACACGGATACATACGTGCGTGGCAGGGGTTGCGCTTGTCGTTTCCCGCCTATCGTGCACACTTGTTATGGTGCACATTTCCCACAGGTGTCGGCAGTTCAGTTCCACCCGGAGAAGAGCGGCGCCACCGGGCTGGACATCCTGCAGGGTGAGGCGGCGGGGGTAGTTCATTCCAATCCCACATGAAATTTCGGGGGAGTTCGTTCCAAGTCCAGCTGGACCAGTACGGTACCCAGAACCAGCCCAAAGGGGAATGGCCGCCCATGCCAGATGGGGGAGGGGGAGGACAGCGAGGGGCTCGCGGGGAGTGAGGTTTGTGGAAAGGCGCTCGTGAGTGCAGGGGGTGGGAGCGGTCCGATGGCGGGTACGCAGGCGTCGGCGGGGCCGTGCTAGCGCCGGCGACTCATGGCGACATCCTGTACAGCTTTCCCAAACATCCTTGCAACCCCACTTCGCACCCCGCATCGTCCCCAACACGCCACCTCCTTTAAACACACAGGATTCCTTGAGCCCGAGGCCGCGGTGGCCGCGCGCAAGGCCGCCGCCGCCGCCGCCGCCACCTCCTCCTCCTCCGCTGCTGCTGCCGCCGCCGCCCACTCGCCGCGCGGGCTGGCCAAGCGCGTGATCGCCTGCCTGGACGTGCGTAGCAATGACGCCGGAGATCTGGTGGTTACCAAGGTGCGAGTGTTTGTCAGAGGGGGAGGTGTGGGAGAGTGTGTTTGTCGGGGGGGGGGGGGGGGGGGTAGCCGTTCATGAAAGGCGAGTCATGAAATGAATTGAAAGACGAGTGCTGAAGTTTTGAGTTAACAGTGTGCAGAGGGCGGGGGGTTTAACCGTCCGTGCAAGACGAAGAAGGGGAGGGGGTCACGGTGGTAGGGTGGGGAGAGCGTGTATGTGTGTACGTGTGTACGTTTGCTGCCCTAACACACTGTCACACCCAATCAAACCCAAAGCCCAACCCTGCATGTCCACGCACACAGGGCGACCAGTACGATGTGCGTGAGAAGGGCGACGCACGTGAGGTAAGCCGCCGAGGGGGCCCTAGAGGGGGGTGGGGGCTAAGAGGGGGCGGGGCTGAGGAAGGATGCGCTGTGAGGGGGCTGTGAGGGGGGCCGGCTGTGAAGGGAGGGGCCTCCTACCCGCCGCCACCTACCTACCTCCACCTCCACCTGCCACCCTCCCTCCCTCACCCCGCCTCCTTCGCACCTGCCTCCCCCACCTGCCTCCCCCCTCCTGCCAACCTTACCGCCAACCACCCGCGCCCCACCCCACCCCTGCGCCTGCTCCTAGGTCCGCAACCTGGGCAAGCCCGTGGACCTGGCGGCGCGCTACTTCGAGGAGGGCGCTGACGAGGTGGCCTTCCTCAACATCACCGGCTTCAGGTGGGGGCGGCAGGAAGGGAGGGAGGGAAGGATGGGGGAGGGGAGGGGAAGGATGGGGGGGAGGGGAGGGGGGGTAGTTCATTCCAGAAAACAAATCAAGCCAACCCATACCCAACCCTGCCAACCCCCACCCAGAGCGTGGAGGTGGTGTGGCCTGGGGGTTGTCATTTGTCAGGGGGGAGTGGGAGGCAGGGGCGGTGTCGCGAGGGTGGTGTGTGCTGCCAGGTGCCGCCCGCGCCCTGCTGGGCAGCGCAGGGATAGGCCACATCGGCGTCCAGTACCGTACCCAGCAACACACACACACACACCCTCTCTTATGTTTTACCACTGTCTCTTACCACACACACGCCCCCACCACACACACGCACACACACAGCACACACACACACACACCACCCCCCATATGCCCTGTCTTCAGTGCATCCTGTACCGCTTTTCCAAACATCCTTGCAACGCCCCATGTGCCCCCCCCCCTCCCTCCCTCCCCCCTCCCTCCCCCCCAGGGACTGTGTGATGGAGGACACGCCCATGCTGGAGGTGCTGCGCCGCGCCTCGGAGCGCGTGTTCGTGCCGCTCACGGTGCGCTCGTACGACACGGCGGCGGGGGGGGGGGCAGGGGGGCGTTAGGGGGGCGGGGGGCGTTAGGGGGGAAGGGGAGGAGGAGGGAGAGGGAGAGGTACGGGTGGATGGAAGACGGTGTCTGCACGGGTACTTATTCAGTCCCGGTCCGCGTTCACCGACGCAGGCGCCGCCCCTCCCACTGTCTCCCTTCCTCTCCACACCACACTCACCTGCACGCTCTCTCGCTGTACGCGCTCCGCCGCCTCCCTCCCCCTCCCTCCCTCTCTCCCACCCCCACACAGGTGGGCGGCGGCATCAAGGCGCTCACGGACAGCAGCGGCCGCACCTTCTCCGCCGTGGAGGTGGCGGCAGAGTACTTCCGGTGAGAGGGGGGGGGCGGGGGGGGGTTGAGGTAGGCGGTGAGGTAGGGAGAGGGGAGAGGGGATAGATGGAGGGTGGGAGGAGGGAGAAAGGTGAGGCTTGAAAGGGGCCGGGGCAAGGGGCCGGGGCAAGGGGGTTCGTGTTTGTTGTGGGAGGTGCTGGGCAGCAGCAATAACAGCAGCCATGTCGGTGCGGGAGGTGCAGGGCAGCAGCAACTACGATCGAGCCTGTCTTTGAAGTTACAGCAAGCTTAAGCTTACAGTACCCAAGGTTGCCCTTGTGTCTCACTTTTGTATTTCATTCACTCATTCATACTCGCGCACAGCTCGGGCGCGGACAAGGTGTCCATCGGCTCGGACGCAGTGGATGCGGCGCAGGTGGGTGGGTGGCGCGTGTGAGGGAGGGGGGTGGGCGGGGGATGCGGCAGCAGGAGGAGGGGAGAGCGTACGTGAACGCACACGGGAAGGGGTCGACACACACTTCCGTGTGGAGAGGTTGTGTGGGGGCAGTGCCTAGGCGGCTCGGCCGCTTCGGCGTGTCGCTACGGTATGTTGGGACAAGTGGCATCGTTCCGACATCTTGTCGTTATCGCTGCTGACCTTACAAACTCTCAATTCCTCCCCCCATACACTTGCCCATACACACACAAACCCTCAGCCGTCGTGCCCTCACCCTGACGCGCCCATCACACACAAAACCCGGTCCCCCTGCTCCCCTCCTCCCTCCCCCCCTGCCTCCCCCTCAGGCCTACTACGCCCGCGGTGCCCAGGCCGACGGCTCCACCGCCATTGAGCAGATCAGCGCCGTGTACGGCAAGCAGGTGGGTGGGTGGGGGCAGGAGTTCAAGCGGTCCTCCTTAACTATTGTAATCATGAATGTAACCCCCCAACCTGTCATCGACCGCCACCACCAGCACATCACACAAACTGCAGAGCGGCGACCCCCCTCCCCTGGTGTTTGCCTCACACCTGGCGCGCACAGGCTGTGGTCATCTCCATCGACCCGCGCCGTGTGTACGTGTCGGACCCGGCCGCCGTGCCGCACGCCACCGTACAGACCTCGCGACCCGGGCCCGCCGGCGAGCAGTACTGCTGGTGGCAGTGCACCGTCAAGGTGAGGGGGGGGGGAGACTGGGAGGGGGGAGGGGGGGAACACATGTGCTCTTCTACACAACGCACGCAACCCCAGCACACCCAGCACCCATCGATTAGCATACACCTTAGTCCGCCGCCGCGCACACACACACACACACACACACACACACACACACACAAACACAAACACACACACACACTTACACACACTTACACATACGTAGGGCGGGCGCGAGGGCCGCGACCTGGGCGCCGTGGAGCTGGCTCGCGCGGTGGAGGCGCTGGGGGCGGGCGAGATCCTGCTCAACTGCATCGACAACGACGGCGTGGGGCAGGTGGGGGGGCCGGGGGGGGGGTGTCTGGAGGGGGAGGGGTATCGGGTGCTGATGACAATCCCAGGTAAACACAAAGCCAGACCGGGGTTGCGGGGGGAATGGGGATGGCGGGGTGTTGGGGGTTAGCCGTCGGTGCGAACTCGCACACTCTCGCTCACACGCCCCTTCCCCTCCCCCGCTAGTTTCGCTTGGTTTAGTTTGGGCTACTAGTTATAACCCCCAACCTCGCCCACCCCACCCCACTGCACCTGGCTACGCCTTCATTTTTACTTAGTCATGAAGTAACAAACACACACGCACACACACAGGGTTTCGACCTGGAGCTGGTGGACGCCGTGTCCCGCGCCGTGACCATCCCCGTCATCGCCTCCTCGGGCGCAGGCTGCCCCCAGCACTTCTCGCAGGTAGGGGCGGCGGTGTGGTTGTGTGGGTGGGTGGCTGTGTGGGAGGGCGGATTCGGGAGGGCGGATGTTGGTGGGCGGGTGTGGGTGCGCGGGGGCTTGCAGGCGGGGGGGATCAGGTCTGCCCTTACGGTCCGTTCTCAGGTTTCATTCGGGGGGCCTATCCATCGGACGCAGTCCCACTCTCCCCAACCCCAACCCCATCCGAAACCAACCCCAGCCCCAACCAAACCCCACATCCTCCCCTATGCACACACACACACACACACACACTTGGGCGGGCTTCGTTTGTTTGTTTATTTAACACACATACACACACACACACACACACACACACACACACACACACACACACACACACACACACACACACACACACACACACACACACACACGCACACGCAGGTGTTCCGGGCCACGGGCGCCGCCGCCGCGCTGGCCGCGGGCATCTTCCACCGGCGCGAGGTGGGCATCAGCGAGGTGAAGGCACACCTGGCGGCGGAGAACATCCCAGCACGCATCTGAGAGGGAGGAGAAGGAGGAGTGAAGGAGTTAATGGAGAAGGAGGAGGAGGAGGAGGAGGAGGAGGAGGAGGAGGAGGAGGAGGAGGAGGAGGAGGAGAAGGAGGAGGAGGAGGAG
The DNA here is from genome assembly GCF_000002595.2 of Chlamydomonas reinhardtii. NCBI lineage: Eukaryota > Viridiplantae > Chlorophyta > Chlorophyceae > Chlamydomonadales > Chlamydomonadaceae > Chlamydomonas > Chlamydomonas reinhardtii. Next base: position 3,539,195 of record NC_057014.1, on the reverse strand, counting down.
AAGGAGGAGGAGGAGGAGAAGGAGGAGGAGGAGGAGGAGGAGGAGGAGGAGGAGGAGGAGGAGGTAGACGAGAGGGGGCAGAGGGAGGGTGCAGGCTGCAGAGAGGGGAGAGGGGGAGGCGGGAAGGTTGGGGAGGAAGAGAGAGGGGGTGCGGCGGGGAGAGGCACGAGTTAGGTGTGTGTGCATGTTTGTGTGCGTGCGTGCGCGACTCCTTCAGCATGGTGGGAGTCAGAGTGCGGGGGCTTGGGGGGCTGCGGGACAGGGGCGCCGATACACACGTGTCTACACAGCAAGTTGGGGGAGAGCTTGTGAACGCGCTGGAAGGGCGCTGTGGCGTGACGTGATGTGCGGATGATAGTGGTGCACGGTGAGGGGCCACCGCCTGTGATGAAATGGGAGCTACACACATGCATGTGGGGGCAGGGAAGCGTGCCCTCGCACGGGTGATGGGAGGGCGAGGGGCGGTGACAACGGGATGAAGCCCGGCAGACACGGGGGAGGGGCACGGGGGAGGGGTGAACCCGGTATGCCGCAGGGCCGCAGGTGTACCGTATGTGTGCTGCTGCTGCCTGCCGGTGCGCCGCTCACTGCCGGCTGCTGAAATGCCGGGTGTGTAATGCGTAGTTGCACACGGTGCCCGGCCCCCCCTGAAAATTCCACCCAGCCCCGCCCTTAGCCCAGCTGCCCCGCCCTTCGCAGTAATGCTAATGACGTGCAGCCCTGTCGTCCCCCCCCCCCCCAGCTGCAGTGCCCGCCCTCTCACCCAATCCGCGCTCCTTTTCGCCCGCCCGCGCGGCGTGCCTGCTGGGCTGCCTGCTGGCAGTGCAGGCCTCCATGCAACACGAGCAGGTCCCGTACAGCGTGCCTACCCTGTGCCGTATGCCCGCGGTTCGCGTAGTCCTTGTATGTTTTCGAGCTGCGCTGACTTCGATGAGCGCGTGCGAAGCGATTCGTGCCCCTTTCCCCCCCCCCCCCGTCCGATACAGCTGCTCACTTCGGCGCTGCGACTGCAGGGTGTACCCCGGCGGCTGTGCTACCCCCCGCTACTGCGACGTCCACAACTCCACATATCCCCTGTGTCTGCCGAGTGCGTGACGCGAAATGGTGCATGCGCCTCAGAAGCCCGGGGGAGCCTGTCTCCGCCAGCAAACCTCAACCCTTTGTGCGGACGCTGCTGATGACTGTGATGAGGTGGTGTCGAACTGCGTGCGTGGCAACCCCCTGCCGTCAGCAGCTACAGCTGCACGCTGCCACTTTTCGCTGAAGGGTGTGCCACCCGCCAGGCACCCCGTCCCCGCCCGCTAGCGCTGCTGCCACGCCCCCACATGACATCTCGGGGCCCCGCTGAAACAATGCTGACAACAAGTGCGCCCGCTGCTCAGCCCCAGCTGCACCCTGAACTCCGTCCTGACAATCGCTACGTACCAGGCCCCGCGCTGCACACCCGCAATCACTTTCGCTTGCCGGACTCAGTAACATACTTAAACCCCCGACCCACCAGCGCCCCAAACAAGAGTCATTAGATGCGGTGTCCATTTCAATCTCCGTGTTTGTTTACATTGGCAAAGCCGGGAGCGCCCAGGCGTGCGCACTGTCCACCTTCGCAACCCCCTCCTGCCGCCGCAATAATCAGAGGACCCAAATGGCCCAATAAATCTATCTGAACGAATTCGTGTTCTTCTCTGCTTATAGAGAGCCCCACACTCCAGAGCAGACCCAGTTAGTCACCGCTCACACTCTCGAGGTGCACACTCCCGTGTCCTCCCGTGCAAAACCCGGCTGTGCGGGGGCAAGCGCCAAAATTTGCCCCGCCGGTGCACCCAGCTGTTATGCTGGCTCATATCACAACCTTTTCCAAAACCCCGGAGACCCCACCGCGCAATAGGCAGTAGCGCCGGGGCTCCACCCACATCACCAACCCGCGCCAGCAATCGCCTCAGCCGCTGCTAGCCCAACGCCAAGCTCCAGTCCGCTCCAAGAAATCCTTCTGCATACATGCAATTATGCATACAGGGCGAGAGCGCGTGCGCCGCGGCGAGCACAAGGCCCGAGCGAACAAACGCGCAATCGCGACTGACCCCCAGGTGCAAGGATAACCACGCGCAAGCGCGGAGCTTACACGCGCACGCCCTCGGGCAGCACGCGCTTCAGGACCTCAGCGCTGATCTTGTCAACCTGGGCGTCCAGCGACTTCAGCATGGAGGCCGACTCCTGCTCCAGACCGGCGATCGAGGACTCCACCTCGGCGGTAATCTTAGCCTTGGCCTCGTTGTAGGTCTTGTCCAGCTCCGACTGCTTGGCAGCCTTCTTGGTGTTGATCATGGCGCTCACGTCGCTGCGCGCGCTCTTCAGGATGGTCTCCGCCTCCAGCACCAGCTTGTCAACGTCGCCGGTGTTGTCCTTCACGGAGCCCAGCTTGGAGCGGATGAGGTTATCGCGCTCATCCAGCACCTTGCCGACGGGGGTGAACCAGGTCTTCTCCAGGAACACCATCAGCAGCAGGAACTCGCCGGCCATGACGGGCAGGGTCAGGTTGAAGTCGAAAATCTTGCCGGCCTCGGCGGCAGCAGGCATAGCCATCAGGGCGTTGGCAACAATGGCCGACAGAGCGGGCTTGGCCAGCTGGGCCAGCTGCTGCTGGGGCTTCTGAGCCGAAGCGCGGACCACCAGGCGCAGGGGGCGCGCCGCGGCCGGCTTGGCAGCGCGGACGACCGCCTGCTGAGGACGAGCGAGCAGAGAGGCCATTTTTCCTATTGGTAGGTCTGCAGGGCTGCTGTCCTAGGTGGTGGTGTGTGGAAAGAGCGCTCGAACAAAGTCTGCAAGCGAAGATAAGCTCCCCATGCCGACCCCGCAATGGGCCCTGGAACGCTCCCTTTAAAGCTCGCGCTCAATCCAATGTTCATTCTTTAGATAATTTGCGGGCGGGAATCCCCTGCGCGCGCAGAAAACGTGTTGGGCCCCGCAATAAAGCAGCTCGCAGACTCCCACGCTCTTATGCATACGCTCCCAGTTGCATTTACTGGCTCTCAAAGCATTTGGCGTAGGTACGCGTCGACCCACTAATCGTCAAGCGCAGTCCAAGCGGCTGATTTGTCCTGGCTCCGCGATTCTGCGTCTGCGCGACGCTCCGACTGCGCTCAAACGTCGCCGCTTGCGATCTCTGTGGATTTACTTACGCAAACTTGCTGATTTCCCCTAGGTCGACGGGGCCCTGGACGTCGCGTCCACTCTGCGTGGGCGTTTCGTGGCATCGCCGGTTCCCCTCCCGCGAGACCTTGCCAGCGCCGACGTTTCGAGTCTGCAGCGCTGTTCTGTCTGCAACGCTAGCCCTTTGCCCTATATGCCCACAACTGATGCATGCTTGCGTGTACGTGCGCGTGTTTGTTTGGGGGGTGGGTGGAGCCAGGGGGGGGGCGGGGGAACTTCCATTTGCACCCTTCTGCACGCGCGTCAGGCAGGGGGTAGCGCTGGAGCACCAAAGCCGGAGCAGCATCGCAATACATTCGTGAAAGATGGTGTTGGGGCGCCCAGCCGAACGGCTCCTGCCTGTGGCTACCCAAGTTGGGTGGCAAGTAATGGCACGCGTGTCCTGCTGCCGATGGCCTGCAGCACTCTTGGCAGCACTGCTGTACCTGTTACGCGCTACATGCAGTGTATACCGCAGTCTGTAAGCCGATGCATTGCATGAGTGCGCTGTGGTGAAGCATAGCGTCGAGTTGCGTCTACCCGTCGCCCAGTTTGGGGAGAGGCGTGGGGTACGTGGCATGGAGTGCCCGCAGCATGCTTGCCGTGTCCCAAACTCGAATTGTGCCCCTGACTCGCGGCCAGGCATGTAACACCTTCACACGAGTCCTAGATGCGTGCTTGCAGATGTCCACACATCGCCGTTGAGTAGCGATGCACGCCAAGCTGTCGCATACCCATTAAATAGCTGGAGTTGGCACTTTAATCACCGTCAAAGTTTAGATAGGAACAAGCGTAGATTTTACACCGCCACGAGCGCTGCTTGCGTGGGGTGTCGTCTGTCGCGCTGTCTCGTCTCAACGCAGGGCGGGAAGTATCCTACTAGGGTCAGGCTTGAACTTTTTTTACTTGATTCTAGATTTATACTGCATACTCTCATAAGTCCATTGCGGGAAGGCTGGAAGGAAGCACAGGGGCCAGCTAGCTCAAATGCAGGCTCCTGGCGCATCCGAGGCTTCGGGGGTCAGCCCGCTTCTAGCCAGCATCAGCAGTAACGATGCAAAGATTCTCGCGCTGGAGAGGCGGATGACGGGCCACGATGCTTCCATGGCCGCAGCGGCATGGCCATCCATGGGCCCAGGCTCGCTCGCAACCGCGCCGACCTTGTCCCACGCTGCGCCAGATGCCGCGGCTGGAGCTCGTGCCACGCAAAGGGCGTCAGACTCGGGCGTAGCGACAGGCTACGGCGGGATTTCTCAGCGGCAGCCCTTGGCATCGCTAGCGGTCGGTGCGCAGCTCCCAGCTCTCGGTGCCGCAGCAGCTGCCTCGGGCCCGGCTGGGCCTGGTGCGCACCCTGACGCGAAGCGCCGCCGCACGGGTGCTGGTGCAGCTGCGGCCAGCTCCCCGCCTGACGCCGGCGCCTCCGTCGCTGCGGCTGCTGCTGCTGCTGCCACCGCCGCGGTAGCGGCCGCCTCTGCCTCGGCCGCCTCCGCCGCTGCTGCGGCGGCCGCGGGGTCGGGCCGCATGCCCCTCGGGGACATCACGCCGCCGGCATTGGAGCGACAGGTGGGTGTGTTCCGAATGCCTGTCTTCGGTGGCCGCGGGCGATTGGGGCTGGGGCCACAGCACCGGTAGCTTTGAGGCTTGAATGGGTGGTGTCAGCGTGTGGCCACGGGGTGTGGCCTACTTACATCCTGCCACGCTTCGCTGGTGCAGCAACTCCTTTCCTTTCCATTTTCCCCACGAACTCTGCCTTTTCAATACACGCACGTTTCGCTTCCCTAACACAAACACGCACACACACACACATGCACACACGCAGGCGTCGGGAGTGCTGCTGACCTCAACGGACGCGTCGGTGGCCGCCGCCCGCGCCGCCGCCGCCGCCGCCGCCGTCACAGCCACCACCGCCACGCCCGCAGCCGCCGCCGCGGCTCCGGGGGGTGCAGCAGCAGCAGCGGCAACCGGCGGTCGCGGCACCGGCGGCCGCTCCCGCAAGCGCAAGCAGCAGGAGCCCCGGCATGACCCCAAGAACGCGCCCACAGGCGCCGCCGCCGCCGCGCCCAACGCCAATGCTGCTGCGACTGCTACTGCGGCTGCTGCCGCTGCTGTTGCGGCGGCGGCGGCGGCCCCAACTCCCGCCACCGCCGCCGCGGGTAAGACGCCGCCGCTATCGGCGCTCGTGCTGGGGACCGCCGCCACCGTCGCCGCCGCCGCCACCGCCGCCGCCACCGCCGCCGGCGCCACGGGGCAGCAGCCTGCAGGGGGCGGCGGCTCGGGCACACCCCCACACGACCCGCCACAACTGGGCCTGCAGCAGCAGCAACAACAACAGCAGCAACAACAGCCGCTACAGCCGCTGCCGCAGCCGCACTCCACACCGCGCGGCGTGGCCACCCGCCACCTCCTCTTCGACGACGGCGCCGCCGCCGCCGGGGCCGGCCGGACCTCCAGTGTGGGCGGCCGCGCCAACAGCGGCCGCGGCGGCGGCGGCGGCGCCCCCGCCTCCGCCTCGGCGCAGAAGGGCGCGCGGAGCATCCTGAGCTACTTCCCGGCAGTGGTGGGCGCTGCAGGAGGAGGTGGTGGTGCCGGTGCCGGTGGTGGTGGTGCAGGCGGTGGTGTTGGGGCGGCGGGGTCTGGCGGGGTGGGTCTTGCGGGAGCGGTGGCGAACCTGTTTCCGGACCAGAGCTCCCGGGATGGTCTGCCGCCGCCGCTGCACCAGCACCAGCAGCAGCAGCAGCACCAGGGGGCCTCAGCACGGGCGGCGGCGGCGGCGCAGTCCGGGCCGGGCGAGGAGTCCTCGGCGGTGGCGGCGGCGGCGCTGCAGCAGCAGGTGTCGCAGCTGCAGGTGGGGGCGGACTTCTGGGAGTAATGGAGTGTTCGTTGGGAAAGAGCGTGTGTCGAGAAACAACAACAATGAAGCACACAATGTGAACGCTTTGCGTATTACCGTATGCCGTGGTTCTGTGCGTTGTATTTTGTTCTGTGCGACCTTCTGATGCGCACACGGCGCCATCCAACAAAACCCCCACGCCCGCCTCCGGGGCAGGCCGTGCCGTTCACCACACCTCCCCTTCCGCCCCATACTCCATCCAGTGCACCCAAATGCTACCACCCGTGCTGCCTTACCCCCCCCCCCCCCATCCACCCCCTCCTACCACTCCCCACATCCGCCGCAGGCTCAGGTGATGCAGGTGCAGTCGGCTCTGGCGGCGCAGCAGGCGGCGGCGGGGGCGGAGATCGAGCGGCTGAGGCGGGAGCAGGAGGTGTGTGTGTGGGTGTGTGTGGAGGGGGGAACACGTGGTGGGACTGTTTGCACCAGCAGCCAATGAGAAACAAACGGTAAGCAGCACGGAGGTGCATGCACCAACGACGGGAGGTGCGGCCGGTAGCCGTTCATATGTAGTGACTGCAGTCCCAAGCCCACGCGGTCACTCCCCGTCCTTCGCCCTCCCCTGCTGATGTGTGACAGGCCCGCAGTGCGGAGGTGGCGGCTCTGCAGGAGCGCTGCAGGTACGGCTAGGCATACACACTTCTATACGCCTGTCAACGAAATGATTTACAACTGCCTATCAAACGCCTTTGTAAGGGGTGTTGGCGGGGTGGCGGTTGACACTGCCGGCTGGGGTTGCGTTGGGTATGGGATACTCCTCCACCCCTGTGCATACACACACTGACTGACGGACTCTTGCCGCCGGCTCCTGCCGCCGCTCCTGCTGCTGCCGCTGCAGGGCCGCCGAGGCGGCAGCCGCCCAGTCCGCGGCGGCGGAGGCGGCGGCGCGCTCAACCCTGGAGGCGCTGCAGGTGGGGGGTAGAGTGGCGGGCTGGCGGCGAAACAGCGCGAAATCTAGATTTGAACCCGAATGTGCATGTTGCCGTGTCAGTTCCCTTTCCGTGCTTAAAGTATCTGTGCACGGCATGACGTGTTCGCTGTGCTTAACTACAAATGTATTCAAACATGTTTACTTTGCATTAGCGGCGCGGGCTTTCGCTGTGGTTAACTACAAACATCTACAAACTTTACATTATGCACGCTCCCCGCACTCCCCCACGCCGTCATGCAGGCCTCCTCCTCCGCTGATAGCTCGCGCTGGGCTGCGGAGGCGGCGGAGGCGGCGCGGGTGGCGGCGGAGCGGGAGGCGCGCTACCGGGCAGAGCTGGCGCGGCTGGTGCAGGTGCGGGCAGGGGCGGAGGGGAGGGGAGGGGTGGGAGGTTGGGAGGTAGGGTGGGGGAGGGAGGTCGGGAGGTGGGGTGGGGGTGCGGGTGGGGTGTGGGTGTGGATTGGTTGGGTGGGTGGGGAGCGTGGGGAGGGGGAGAGGGAGTCAGGGGTGGAGTTGGTGATGGGGTGGGGTGCTTTCTCTGCTCTCTTCCTGTCTCCACTCCCACGGTGGATGGAAGGGGGGCGCAGTGCCTGCGAACCCGAGATGAGCGGAGGCGCACGAGTGGGTCTCCCCTCCGGCGCCACGCCAAAACATAGCCCCACCACCACGCCCCGCCCTGGCTCCTTTATGGGGATGGCGGATAGTGAACAACGTCCCACCTCACCCCTCCCAACCCCTCACTCCTCCCCCCTCCAACCCACCCCCTCCAACCCCCTCCAACCCCCCCCCCCTCCTCCCCCGACCCCCAGTCCTCTGCCCGCCTGGAGCGCGAGGGCTGCCGCGCCGCCCTCAGCGCCAACGCCGCGCGCCTGGGCACGCTGAGCCTGGTGCGCACCGGGCCCATGCAGCTGGCGGAGGTGAGGCAGGGGATTGGAGGGGGAGGGAGGGAGGGAGAGCGTGGAGGGAGGGGGAGTGTGTGTGTGTCAGGGGTGGGGTGTGGAGGGAGGATGGGGAGGGGGGCGGTGTAGATCTAAGCACCAAGTAAAACGAACCCAACGCGAAAGGGCGAGGAAGAGAGCGTGGCCTGGGATGGAAGAGGGGCGGGAATGGGGTATAGGTCGAGGGGAAGGGGACTCATACTTGACCCGCGTCGCGCTTCGCGCGCCCCCTACTAGCACCACCACCGCGCTAATCATTGCCGCCGCTCACTAGTCATGCCCAGAGCCCCCGCCTACTACGCCCAAGCCCCCGTCCCCCCGCCCCTTCCTTAACTAATCATGAATGTAACCCCCCCTCATACAAACCGTTCGCATGTCCAATTGCCACCCCCCCTCCCCTCCCCGCCAGACGTGGGAGGACGGCACGGCCTTTCAGCAGCTGGCGGCGCGGCGGGCGGCGCTGGCGGCGGCGAGGGAGGAGGTCACAGCGGCACAGAAGGTGCGGAGTTAGGAAGCCTGTGCACATGTCACGTGTGCATACCGGTATGCCGGGAAAGTGCAAGGGCGTGTGGGTGGGTGTGGGGGCCTGGGTGTGCATGCGGGCGTGTGTTTGTGTGGCAGCGTGGCCGTACGGGTGTGTAAGGTACGGCACGCTCTGTCCCAGCCAGCCCCAATGGAATGAACCGCCACCTCTTGCACACACGTTGCAGCACGTGCCGCGACACCCCATCTTAACCCCCGTCCCCGCCCCCACTTCACTTCGTAAACTTAATGCATGTAACCCCCACACGCAGGCGCTGCGCAAGCGGCTCGCGCCGCCGCCCTCCGGCGCCCGCTCCGCCGCCGCCGCCGCCGCCACTGCTGCCGCTGCCGCTGCCGGGGCGGCGGAGGACTCGCACCTCCACTCCTTGGGCGGCTTCGAGCACACAAACTCGCGCACCCTCGGCGCGGGCACCGGCACAAACACCAATGCTGGCTACCTGATCGGTCACGAGTTTGTGGCGGCAGATGAGGTTTTCAAGGTGGGCAGGGGTGGGTAGTTGTGATGGGTAGGGACGTGGGTAGGTGGTCAAGAGTGTTTGTGTAACGGCACACGGGGAAGGGGTCAATGGACCGTGCATGCGTGTTCCTGTGGCCCGGCCTCGCTTCCCCCCTCCAAATGCCCGACACCCCAAGGCAGGGCTGGCGGGTTGGGGCTCACTCGGTTGGCTTGCTTTTGGTTCTGGAATGAGTTACCCCGCCCCCCTCTTGCCCCCGCCCCCGCCGAACCCTCCATCGCCATCGCTCAACCGCCCCCCACCCCAAACACACGCACTCCCTCGCCCCCCACACACCCCTCCTCCCTCACAGACCCGGCTGGCCCTGCTGAAGCGCGAGGAGGAGGCGCTGAGGGAGGAGGCCGAGCGCCTGGAGCGGGACAAGCTCAAGCAGGTGAGGGTGGGGGGTGGGGTTGGGGTGTTGGGGGGTGGGGTTGTGTGGTGGGGTGTGTGTGGTGGGGTGTGTGTGTGGTGGGGGAGTGGGTGGGGAGGGGTTGTAGATTCCAGACCAAACTAAACCAAACCAAGCTCAACCGAGCGAGCACAGGTAGAGGCGTCGTTGCAAGCGATTATCCTTATGGGATGGGGGAAGGGGTGCGCTCGCTAGCGGTGGCGGCTGTGGCCCCCTCGTCGGCTATGGGCTCAGCGCCGTGGGGCCCGGACCTCCCTCTCCGCCCCCACCCCACCCGGACACCCCTCTCTGCCCCCCGCCCCCCCCCCACACACACACCCCTCCAGTGGTCTACCGTCTACCACTTCCTTAACTAATCATGAATGTAACCCCCCACACACACCCCTCCAGATCCGCTGCCTCAAGCTGTCGCGGGAGGAGGATGCCAGCCGCTTCGGGCGCTGGCCGGTGCTGCCCGACCGCCCGGGGCCAGAGGGCCGGCCGCGGTAGGGGGCGTGTGGCGTGTGCGCGCGTGTGTAGAACAACAAGTAAATGGAACCGGGACCATGTTCATATTACTGCGCCACGGCTGTTGAAGCTCATGCAGCCGTCACAGTACCAGAACACTCCAATGCCACACCCTTGCTTGTCCTGAACTGCGCCTCACTGACCTGAGGGCCACACACGCGCGCGCAGTTACCCACAAATACCTACGCCAGTGACCGAGCGTGTGTGTGTGTGCGTGTGCGTGTGCGTTAGCATAATTGCAAATGTAGGAGGGAGAGAGGGAGGGGGCTTGTGTGTGCTTGTGTGGCGATGCGCTTGGAGGCCTGTCACACGAACCCAAAACACCCCCTTCCCCTCACTCACGCCCCCCGATGACCCCCCCCACCCACCCACCCCCCCTCCTCCCCGCCCCGCCCCCATGCAGCTACGTGTTGATGAACCTGTTGGGCAAGGGCGGCTTCAGTGAGGTGTTCAAGGTGAGCCTGTGTGGGGGGGGGGGGGAGGGGGACGTGGTGGGGGGGGAGATTAGGGACCAGAGTCATTGTGACGACCTGAGGGGGGCGGGGGCCCGGGGCCCGGGGCGAGGGCGGGGGCCTGGGGGCGGGGGCGAGGAACACACACACGCACACGCACACACACACACACACACACACATGCGCACACACACATGCGCACTCACACATACGCACGCACGCACGTGCACGCAGGCGTACGACCTGGCCGAGGCGCGGCACGTGTGTGTCAAGATCCACGCGCTCACACCCGGCTGGAGTGCCGTCAAGAAGGAGAGCTACGTGCGGCACGCCATCCGGGAGTACGACATACACCGCAGGTGGGGGCGGGGGGAGGAGGTGGGGGCGGAGCGGGTGGGGAGGAGTGTGGGTGGTGGTGTGTGCGTGTGTTGGTCTGCGGGGGAGGGTGGGGGGATAGCCGTTCATGTGGAGAACGGAGTGAGGGGCAGGGGCTGTAAATACCAGCCCAAACTTAACCAAACGAGTGGAGCACAGGCAGGGACGTTAGTTCACTCCTGTCCCAAAGAAACCAGGACCCACTGATGGAAAGTGGATTTGGCGTGTTCGGTGGGGTGGGGTTTGGATGTAGGGTGCGATAGCGGGTCATGGTCAGGACGGCGGCGTATGTCTGGCGTATCTCGACCCCCCCCCCTTTTCTGCCCCCACCCCCTCCTGTCCCCCTCCTCCCCCCTTCCCCCCTCCTCTCCTCTCCTCTCCTCTCCACCCTCCCCCTTTTCCTCATGAATGCAACCCCCCCTCCACCACCCCACCCCACGTCTACGCCCACCCCGCGCAGCCTGCGGCACCCGGCCGTGGTGGCGTTGCTGGACGTGTTGGAGATCGACGCCGACACCTTTGCCACCGTGCTGGAGTGCTGCGAGGGCGGCGACCTGGACGCACTGATGCGCGAGCACAAGGTGGGGGGCAGGTGGTGGTGGTGGTGGGGCAGGTGGTTGGGGGGCAGGTGGTGGGGGGCAGAAGGCGGGGGGCAGGTGGTGGGGGGCAGGTGGTGGGGAGCTGAAAGCGGGGGGCAGAAGGTGGGGGGCAGAAGGTGGGGGGGGGGGGGGGCAACTGGGGAAGCGAGTAGAGTAGGTGGGCCTGGAACCAAACCGTCAACGTGCGATGGGGGAGGGAGGATCGGGCGAAGTGGTCCCGCAAGCACCCACGCGCCTCGAGCATTTGGGGCCAGAGGGTTCCTTGCCCACGCATGCCCGGGGGTCTGCGGGGGTTCCCAGCCTTGTTGTGGATCTGGCTGTGGGACTGCCTCCGCCCTCTCACCCTCAAAACAACTCCTCTCCACCCGCGGCCCCGGCCCCGGCCCCGTCCCCGTCCCCGTCCCCGTCCCGGCCCCCGCCCCTCTCACACACGCCACGCACACACAGACGCTGCCGGAGCGCGAGGCGCGGTGCCTCATGGCGCAGATATTCAGCGGCCTCAGGTGGGAGCGAGGGGGGGGTGCGGTGGGGGAGCGGGGGAAGCGGGGCTGAAGGGGGAGGGGAGACGCTGGGTTTGGCACGCCGGGGCGTGTCGAGGCGGCGAGAGCCTGGGCCCCTAGTTCCAGGTCTCAGTTCTTTCGGGCTTGCCCCCGCCCTCCTTGTCTCTTCGAAGTCAGGCACGGACCTCTCTTGCCTAACACTCCGCCCTGAGTACGGCCACTCCACCCAGTTGTGACCGTAGCGACACGTACTCTCCCACACCTCCACACACACGTACACACGCCCCACCCTGTCCCCCCAACCCCACCCTGTCCCCCCAACCCCACCCTCTCCCCACGCCCTCTCGCCCCAACTCACCTCCCCCCAACCCCCTCTCCCCCTCCCTACCCCCCGATGATGTTCCGCAAGATGGTCTACCGTCTACCACTTCCTTAATCATGAATGTGACCCCCCCTCCCCCTCACCTCCCCCCTCCCCCCCCCCCTCACCTCCCCCCCCTGCCCGCAGGTACCTGGCCTCCCGCCGCGTCATCCACTACGACCTCAAGCCCGCCAACATCCTGTTCGACGGCCTGGGGCAGGCCAAGATCACCGACTTCGGGCTCAGCAAGGTAGGGGAGCAGGGTGGACGTGTGGGTGGGTGTGTGGGTGGGTGGGTGGGTGGGTGTGGGGGGTTGGGTGGGTGGGAGGACTGTGAGGCGCTGGGGCGTCACCATGTTGGGTTCGCCATTGGGATTGGAGGTGACCACCAACCCACCACTCACTTCCCTCCCCCGTGCTCCACTCTTTTAACCTGGCTTGACTTCGTTCCGGCTGGTATTTACAACTCCCCCCGCCTCCCCCCCCCGCCTGCCCCCCCCTCCCCCCCTCCTCCAGACGGTGGGCGAGGGCTGCACGCAGGCCGGCATCGAGCTGACCTCGCAGGGCGCCGGCACCTATTGGTACCTGCCGCCCGAGGCCTTTGAGACGGGCGGGCCCGCGCCGCCGCGCATCAGCAACAAGGTGGGATGCGGGCGGGGTGGGGTGGGTGGGGTGGTGTGGTTGGGTGGGCGTGTGTGTGTGTGTGTGTGTGTGTGTGGTGGGGGGATAATGTGTTGCAATGTGGTGTAAACCAAGACCTGGGGGAGTTGGGGGGGACGGGGAGAGGGAAGGGGAGGGGAGGGGCGCTGGGGGCGGCGGGTGAGTTGGCTACCCAGCGGGGTCGGCTGCATGTTTGGGACGCGGGACTGGGGCGGGGGACTGCACCCACCGGCATGTGCGGGGACTGCTGTCACACCACGCAGCGCCCAAGCCCCACTGCCTGTCCCCTCCATGTGTCTGTTTCTTGCGGCCACACAACCGCCCACTCGCCACACGCACGCACACGCAGTTGGACGTGTGGTCGGCGGGCGTCATCTTCTTCAGCCTATTGTACGGTGAGAGTGCGGGGGGTGGTCAGGAGGAAGGAGGTTTATGTTGCCGCCGAGCCCAATCATTAAGTCCCATCATTTGTTAGGGGGGGGGGGGTTGTGCCCGAGCCCAACAAAATAGGTCCCAGTGGGGCCGGGAAGGGGTAACGGGGGGTAGGGGTAGGGCGATGGAGATACCCAGAGGTTGGGGATGTTGGGGAATCGGCAGTTCGGCACATTTTCGGTAGCCGCATCTCATCCTCCGCATGCCTCTCCTTCAAATCGCCCATTCCATTCACCGGTAACACCATACCGTTGCCTCGCCCCCTTCATCCCCCCCCCCCCCGCTCCCCCCCCCTCCTTCTCAACCCCTTTCCTTCTCAACCCCTTCCTTCTCAACCCCTTCCTTCTCCCCCAGGCCGCAAGCCCTACGGCGAGTCCATGTCTCAGGAGCAGATGCTGCGGGAGCGCGTCATGGCGCAGCAGCGGCAGCCGGACTTCCCAGCCAGGCCGGCGGTGGGTGTTGGGGGGCGGTCGGGGGTCGATGGTGGTGGTGGTGGTGGTGGTGGAGTGGTGGTGGGGCTGGGGGTCGGGGGGCGGTAGTGGGGGTGGGGGTGGGGGTGGGGGTGGGGGTGGGGGTGGGGGTGCGCTGGAGGTGCGGTGGTGGTGGGGTGGTGGTGCCCTTCAACGCGCTCATGCATGCGCACACGTACACTCCTTCTGTTTCCTTTATTACCCTTATGCTAATATATAGACACACGTAACACCACACACAGGTGAGTGCGGAGGCGAAGGACTTTATTCGCCGCTGCCTCGCCTGGCACCAGGTGAGGGCGGGGGGGTGAGGTGGAAGGACTTTATTTCAATCTCAACTAAACCAAGACCCAGAAGCAGCCACAAAGCGCTGAGGAGGGGGCCTGGGGCCTAGGGGCCGGGGGGCCCTGGGGCCTGTCTTCAGCGGATGCCCATGGGAAAGGGGTGGGCTGTGAGGCGGATGGCCATAGCTCCGTCTTGCGTTCTGGAGGCTTTCACCTGATGCCTGGATGACCTTGATGAGATGCGGTGGAGCCAAAGACGCACTGCCTTCCAGACCCAATGCGCACATCCTCTACACACACGCAAAGCTTGCCCCATCCAAATACACGCACACGCCCACAGGACCAACGCCCGGACGTGGAGGCGGCTGCCACCGACCCCTACCTCACAGGCGTGCAGCCAACACCGCAGCAGCAGCAGCAAGCAGCCGCAGCAGCAGCTGCAGCAGCAGCCGGAGGCGGCACCAATGGCAGCAGCAGTGGCAACAGCAGCGGGGCGGCGATGAGCATTGGGGCAATGCTGGCGCGGCGGTAGACATAGAGGCAGAGGCGGATGGCGGTTGGTCAAATGCCATAACCAATGCCAGTCAGGGCCCAGCTACCGTATTGTGGGAAATGTGGGGAAGGGGGCAGGAAGGAGGAGGCTTGACGCGGGCCTGTGGTGTGTGTGGTGCTGGGTTGGGGCAGAGAGGTGGGTTAGGCTTGCGGGCGTGCGCAATTTGTTTCTGAAACCAATGCCTCTGGTCATTCAAGCCCAGCCCGACAGTATAGCATGGCTCACATGGAGGGCGGCTGCAGGAGGTCAGACAGCACAGCAGTGCACCCGTAAGGCAGGTTCATGTAGTGTGGCAGGAGTATGCAGCGGCGCGGTCGCAAAGTTTGTGGCCGTTGGAGGCTTCGTGGATTGGCAGTAGTGACCTTGGTAGTGACGGCGGTTGGCACGGCTGTGCGTGCGAAAATGAGTCTGCGGGAGCATGGCATGATTGGGCAGGAAGATTGCACTGGTTGCAAGAGGGACCTGCTGACGTAATTCACGAGCCAGTGATGTGGAACGCAATCACCCTGTTCTGGACCCGAGAGGAGGAAGGTACATGTCGGGGTTATCGGCTTCACAAGGGCCCCTGGGCCGGGGCCTCGGTTTCTACAGGGACAGGAATGCACGTCGTGCTCACCACTGTGTAACCATACACAAGAACATTTCCCTAGCGCCTGGCGAGTGGCGACTCGTCGTCCACCCCCCTCACATGGACCAGGTCACGCCGCCCCAGAGGCTGGGATGGGATGGGAGCAGCCAAGGAGCCAAGCAGCCCGGCGTGCGTGTGGCTCAGGTGAAGGCTGTTGTCACAGGCTGTGTGTACGATGGGACAGTGGAAGGCAGGTTGGTAAAGTCCCGTAGGGTGCAGCTGATTCCCAGAACCCAGCAGACGGCAAACAATTTGCAACGGCAGGGCAAGAGCGCGCGGCCGGTCGAACACCGGAGTTACTGTACCGACGAGTTGCTGGCTGTGTGTGTGTGTGTGTGTGTGTGTGTGTGTGTATATGTGTGTGTGTGTGTGTGTGTGTGTGTGTGTGTGTGTGTGTGTGTGTGTGTGTGTGTGTGTGTGTGTGTGTGTGTGTGTGTGTGTGTGTGTGTGTGTGTGTATGTGTGTGTGTATATGTGTGTGTGTGTATATGTGTGTGTGTGTGTATGTGTGTGCGGTTGACGTCTGGTGGTAGGTTGGGGTGCGAGCACGCGCACAGGGAGGGCAGCGCGCTCCGTGCGCTGAAGCCCTGCAAGGGGAGTGAGCCCAGGTCCCCAGTGCCACGTCACAGTGTCACACTCCCCACTCCACGCATGCGAGGAGCTCAACTACACAAAGCGCTTGAAGGAGGCCAGGGTGCGGGAAAGCTGGCCTAGGGAGGTGGAGGATAGCCGCATGGTCGCTTGGGGCAGTCTGAAGCAAAGTTTGCGGGGGACCCGACGTTACTGGGTAAATGGTATGTGGAAGTGCGCTATGGGCGCAGGCGGCAGCGGCAGCAGTCTAGTCATGGACCAAAGCCGGGGTCGTATCTTTTTTGGGGGGGTGATGTCTAGACCAGACAAAAACGACCGGATGGCCGCCGTCTTTTGGCTGGGCACATGGCGTTTTCTCCATAGGAATTCGGACAAAACCCGCCCCAAACCCGAACAAAGTCTCGTCCCAGACATTAGCTCTGAGCTAGCCCCCGTAAGGAATGTCTAGGAAACGGCCAGAATGGCCGATTCTTGTCGGAAACTAAGATAGGAGCCCTGCAAAGCCTGGAGTCTGGCGTGCGGCGTGGTGGCTCAGTACAGGCCTATGGTGCGGGCCCTCATCGGTTGGGATACTAAAATTACAGAATGGGGAGGCGGGGCCATGGGGGGGGGGCGTGGAGGGGGGGGGGGCGGGTTTAGGAAGCAAAGGGCCAGACCCCATGCCCTGAAATCCCCCGGGCCCCCCCTTGAGGGGACAACCGACCCCCCCCCCACGGACAAAGACTTGTTGTTTAGGGGTTAAAAACCCTCCATGTAATACCAAAGTGGTGCCAATCGACTCCTCTTGACGAGCACTATCACGCTGTGCCATCAGCGGTCCTGTTCTGAGACTTCGGTCACACGCGGGATCCTATCCGTTGAAATCCCCTCGACCCAGCCCGCGCCGCGCTCAAATCTCTGCCGTGTGACAATTGGACAATGTGCATCGGCAGCCTTCTTAGACGTGAGTTTCTGCGCACCAGCGCTAGAGAGCCCAGCCACGTCAGTGCGCGATGTGTCGAATGTGGAGACATGTTCCGACATGTCCACGCCCGGACGCGCGACTGAGCCTTCCCACACTCTGTTTGTGCTTATAACGGCATAACGTGCACATATGAGCCTCGTAGTTCTGCGTTTGGCCTCTAGTTCTGCTTGTGGGGCGCTTCCCGAAATCCGCTAGGATGGGCGCCCAAAACCCCCAGGCAAACCCCCGACGACCGACCCCCCAACTTTGGCGGCCCAGAACTTCCTCACCAGACATCCCCTGACAAAACTAAAAGCATGTGCATAATGCTCTCCTAAAGCTCTGTTATTTTGAGCATGGGGTAAGAACCTAAGCTTTCTACCCCTCCCCCCCCCCAGGGGGCCTCCCGCGGTCGACACGTATGCTAGCCGGCACCCTGTGTCTGGCAGGAGGTGCTGTCCGCCACCCCCACTCCGCCCGCTCGTGGCCTGTCCGCATCTACAGGCACACATTGTCGTACCTCCCGCTGCGAGGGCGTTTCTCTGCACCGCAACGGCGAAAGTATCAGGCAGCGCGGGCAAAACGACCACGGCAGGGCTCGAACCTGCAACCCCTGGATTCGAAGTCCAGTGCGCTATCCATTGCGCCACGCGGCCAGGAGTAGTACATTAGGGCATCCAACTATATATATACCCTTTACTAGTAGCTAACATCGCACCTTTCGCGGCTAGTCCAGGGCGACACCGTTCTTTTGCACCGCCTGCTAGTCCGTCCCCCCTAATGCCGCGCTGTGCCCCGCGAGAGTCGCAACCTTCAGGTAGCCATGTTATCGCTGTGCAATACGGTTGAGGTATTTCGCGAGCTCAACGAGCGGATAGCTTTCCCACCAGACAACAAGCAAACAGGCGTACAGATTAGCAAGTACAAGCATTGGATGGGGCTGTGTGCAGAAGGAGCGGCACCACTGACCATGCAAGAGCACGGCAGAGCATTGGCTTGCACATCACAAGGCCTTGATGAGGTTCCGCCTATGCTGCTGGCCGCTTAGTTACTGCCAACCGCGCCTACGGACGACCTAGGGAGGAGAGGATTTGCCCGTCATGTGTCGCAAATGAAGTTGGAGATGAGAATCATGTGCTTATGCGGTGTACGGCCTACGACCAGTTGCGTAGGGATAGCGAGATCGATTTTACAGGAGGGATAGGTAGGGGGGGGCTCAGCCCCAATCTAGGGCCGGAGTGTAGACGTTTTGGCGCAGACTTGGCGGCATCTGAAGACGTTTTAAGAATGCGGATGTTACAGAGGGGACGTTTTAAGTGTTTGGAAACGGAAAAAAGATATTTCCGGGCATGTATGCGTGCCGCGGCGGGAGGGGCCATCTACGCTCTGTATGTAGGCGTACGCCGCGGGCTTGAGGGCATCTACAAGATACAGGCACTGTCTAGGGGGCAATGGGGGCCAGCATACATAGGTAGGTTGCGCGTCGAGCAGTTGGAAACCACGGTACGATTTGGACCGGCAGTTTGGCATCATCTCTCAGAGCATCGTGGCCACGCACATGGAAGACTAGTGTGCTGCTGTTTGGTTCAACGTAGATTAACCGGGTGAGGCTGACGCTGCCATTTTGCACCTGTGCGGCGCCCAAGTTCGTTCGCAAGCAATCCAAACCTGACTGACCAGCAGCGGGAACGCCGTCGTCTGACCTTCGTTCATAAACCTTCGTCGACCCCTTGGGCGGAAACAACAGCTTGCATTGATAGCCAAGTACCGGTCATTGATCGACGGCTTCATCTTATTAGGCCAGCCTGCTGCGCTGCGGTGTTGCGTAATCTATAGTTACAATTCATCAAGCGCGCGCGTATTTTGCAGTTCTGAACTGTACAGATTAGAGGCAGGCGGCCACATGACAATGTATACGCAGTGTTCATATTTAACATACTGCGCTGTCGCCAGTTAACATGCATGTGTGAAGTATGGTGGCAGTTGACGCGAAATTGCGAGGCACACAGCGCATGTACCCCACCTTACTCCCTATGCATGCCTTTTACTTGATATTATGTACCGGTAGACGAGGCACATGACCGGTGTGGTCGATGACACAAGGCGAGCCGCGATGGGTCATGGATCGACGATGGGTCGCTTGGACGACAGCAGCAGCGCAACTGCGACATACAAATGCGTGCATAAACTACAGAAAAGCAAGCATATGTAGGGTTTTGAGACTCGTCGTTGGCCTGTGATCACGCTATCTACGAATTCAAGCAACCACTGCTCACGCCGTCGGGCCGTTCGAAGCGCCAAGACCACTTTGAGGAGGTGACCAAGCCCCTATTGAAAACGCATGAAAGTCTAGCTGTAGGAAAACATTGCCGACGGGCGAGCCCAGTCATACCGCCTCGCGCGCGTTGATTGCATCAATGCTTGAACATGAGTTTCACAACTTGCGGCAATGGCTCGATGCGCTCACGCTTGAATGCACGTTATACCTGTTGGATGGACATGTATGCCGCAAGCAACCGGGCCTGGCTTGAGCGGGAGGCTCGAGCGGGGGAGCGAGCGGGCGCGTGTGCCGTGGTGCAAACACGGCCCGCAACCTCGTCAAGTGCCTGCAATCTGACACGCGTGCTCGTACGTGGCATCGATGCATCTCATATTATGACTGAAAACATCATTACACGCTGTCATGCACAGGCAGCGCCCCGGGGAAGCCGTGTGCGGAAGCCATCCACGCACGCGCGCCAATAACATGCCCTCCCGCGGCGGCCGCTTACGGCGGCTGGTGCAAGCGGCAATGCTAGCGCTGATGGCGTTTTCGCATGCGCTCGCTCAGCCTGGTGAGCAATGCATCGCAGTCTTGCCAAGTGCCCAGTGTTGCCCCCGTCCACCTGCGCCCACAGTGCGGCTGCCGCTTGATTATGAGGGGTTTTTCCGGCTTACTTATTAAACCGGCGGCGATGCCCCGAAAGTTCCTTAGTTTCAAAACGTTGCGCTGATCTGATACACCAATTTCACCAGCCAGGCCGTTCATACCGCTCATCCATGCACACGCAGGCGGCAAACCGCGTCGTGCCTGCGACACCACGCCCGAACCGTGCCACCGTGAAGGCACGGTGTGCGTGGACACGCCCGGGCAGCAGCCGGGATATCGTTGCGTGTGCGACACTGAGAATGGATACGTGAATAATGCAGCGGAGGGCAGCAACGGCCAGGCCTGTAAAAAAAGAGGTGCGCTTGCGCTAGGGCCGCTGTTGGGCATACAGAAACATATGCAGGTGGCCCAGATTGAGGGCGGGCAGGGCTTCGCGCGCGGGAAACGTGACAAAGACGCTCGAGGTATGAAATCAACGTCTGCTTTTCTCACACCATACGTTTGCCGATGTACTTCTATAACTCTGTCACGCCGGATTTGCACAGATGTGGTCCAGCAGTCAATGCCCCCGCCCTCGCCTGCGCCACCCAGCCCCGCGCCTCCCTCACCTGCTCCTCCAAGCCCGGTACCTCGCTCTCCTCCTCCCTCGCCAGCCCCACCCAGCCCCGCGCCTCCCTCACCTGCTCCTCCCAGCCCCGAGCCTGGCTCTCCGCCGCCCTCACCTGCGCCACCCAGCCCCCAGCCTCCGTCACCAGCTCCTCCCAGCCCGGAGCCTGGCTCTCCGCCTCCCTCGCCTGCGCCGCCCAGCCCCCAGCCTCCCTCGCCTGCGCCGCCGAGCCCTGAGCCACCCTCGCCGGCCCCTCCCAGTCCGGAGCCTGGCTCTCCGCCGCCCTCACCTGCGCCGCCCAGCCCCAAGCCTCCCTCGCCTGCGCCTCCCAGCCCTGAGCCACCCTCGCCTGCGCCGCCCAGCCCCCAGCCTCCCTCGCCAGCGCCTCCCAGCCCGAAGCCTGGCTCTCCGCCGCCCTCACCTGCGCCGCCCAGCCCTGAGCCACCCTCGCCTTCGCCGCCCAGCCCCCAGCCTCCCTCGCCGGCCCCTCCCAGCCCGGAGCCTGGCTCTCCGCCTCCCTCGCCTGCGCCGCCGAGCCCTGAGCCACCCTCGCCTGCACCGCCCAGCCCCCAGCCTCCGTCGCCTGCTCCTCCCAGCCCGGAGCCTGGCTCTCCGCCCCCGTCGCCTGCGCCGCCCAGCCCTGAGCCACCCTCGCCTTCGCCGCCCAGCCCCCAGCCTCCCTCGCCGGCCCCTCCCAGCCCGGAGCCTGGCTCTCCGCCTCCCTCGCCTGCGCCGCCGAGCCCTGAGCCACCCTCGCCTGCACCGCCCAGCCCCCAGCCTCCGTCGCCTGCTCCTCCCAGCCCGGAGCCTGGCTCTCCGCCCCCGTCGCCTGCGCCGCCCAGCCCCCAGCCTCCCTCGCCTGCTCCTCCCAGCCCGGAGCCTGGCTCTCCGCCTCCCTCGCCTGCGCCGCCCAGCCCCCAGCCTCCCTCGCCTGCTCCTCCCAGCCCGGAGCCTGGCTCTCCGCCCCCGTCGCCTGCGCCGCCCAGCCCCAAGCCTCCGTCGCCTGCGCCTCCCAGCCCGGAGCCTGGCTCTCCGCCGCCCTCGCCTGCGCCGCCCAGACCTGAGCCTCCGTCGCCTGCGCCGCCGAGCCCTGAGCCTGGATCTCCGCCACCCTCGCCTGCGCCGCCCAGCCCCCAGCCGCCCTCGCCGGCCCCTCCCAGCCCGGAGCCTGGCTCTCCGCCTCCCTCGCCTGCGCCGCCCAGACCTGAGCCTCCGTCGCCTGCGCCGCCCAGCCCCCAGCCTCCCTCGCCTGCTCCTCCCAGCCCGGACCCTGGCTCTCCGCCTCCCTCGCCTGCGCCGCCCAGCCCCCAGCCTCCCTCGCCGGCCCCTCCCAGCCCGGAGCCTGGCTCTCCGCCGCCCTCGCCTGCGCCGCCCAGACCTGAGCCTCCGTCGCCTGCGCCGCCCAGCCCCCAGCCTCCCTCGCCTGCTCCTCCCAGCCCGGACCCTGGCTCTCCGCCTCCCTCGCCTGCGCCGCCCAGCCCCCAGCCTCCCTCGCCGGCCCCTCCCAGCCCGGAGCCTGGCTCTCCGCCGCCCTCGCCTGCGCCGCCCAGACCTGAGCCTCCGTCGCCTGCGCCGCCCAGCCCCCAGCCTCCCTCGCCTGCTCCTCCCAGCCCGGACCCTGGCTCTCCGCCTCCCTCGCCTGTGCCGCCCAGCCCCCAGCCACCCTCGCCTGCGCCGCCCAGCCCCCAGCCTCCGTCGCCTGCTCCTCCCAGCCCGGAGCCTGGATCTCCGCCGCCCTCGCCAGCTCCTCCCAGCCCCAAGCCTCCGTCGCCTGCGCCTCCCAGCCCGGAGCCAGGCTCTCCGCCTCCCTCGCCTGCGCCGCCCAGCCCCAAGCCTCCCTCGCCTGCGCCGCCGGGCCCTGAGCCACCCTCGCCAGCTCCTCCCAGCCCCAAGCCTCCGTCGCCTGCGCCTCCCAGCCCGGAGCCAGGCTCTCCGCCTCCCTCGCCTGCGCCGCCCAGCCCCCAGCCACCCTCGCCTGCGCCGCCCAGCCCCCAGCCTCCCTCGCCGGCCCCTCCCAGCCCGGAGCCTGGATCTCCGTCTCCCTCGCCTGCGCCGCCCAGCCCCCAGCCTCCGTCGCCTGCGCCACCCAGCCCCCAGCCTCCGTCGCCTGCGCCTCCCAGCCCGGAGCCAGGCTCTCCGCCTCCCTCGCCTGCGCCGCCCAGCCCCCAGCCACCCTCGCCAGCTCCTCCCAGCCCCAAGCCTCCGTCGCCTGCGCCTCCCAGCCCGGAGCCAGGCTCTCCGCCTCCCTCGCCTGCGCCGCCCAGCCCCCAGCCACCCTCGCCTGCGCCGCCCAGCCCCCAGCCTCCGTCGCCTGCTCCTCCCAGCCCGGCGCCTGGATCTCCGCCTCCCTCGCCAGCCCCGCCCAGCCCACAGCCTCCCTTGCCTGCGCCGCCCAGCCCCCAGCCTCCCTCGCCGGCCCCTCCCAGCCCGGCGCCTGGATCTCCGCCTCCCTCGCCAGCCCCGCCTAGTCCTAAGCCTCCCTCGCCCCGTCCCCCATCCCCCGCACCTCCCAGCCCGGCGCCTCCCTCGCCCCGTCCCCCATCCCCCGCACCTCCCAGTCCGCCATCACCGCGGCCGCCGTCACCGCGCCCGCCATCTCCGTCGCCGCCGTCACCTGCTCCACCAACGGGTGTGTAGACCATGCTCATTGGACCTGCGTGTTGAATGGTGCCCCATGACACTGTCTCGCGGGCCTAATGCTGGTGTTGAACCTCCCTGGTTCACTGCCTTGTCCCCGCACGCGCCCTCCTGTGCATGCATCTCATTTCCACTCTCTGGGATGACGCCGCACCAGCCACTGCTGACGTGGATCCGACCCCCCTCCTTGCTTGCGAGCATTCTCCTGCCGCTGAAGTCGTACACCCCTTATTACGCCCTGCAGGCATGAACGCCATTTACAGCTTGAACACCAGCACATGCATTGGCTATGGGTCCAACGCGCCCTACCTGCTCTCCTGCAACACGAACAACGCGGGCGCCTACAACGCACTGGTGACGCCAGGTGCGTGCGTGGGGAGCAAGCGGCGCAAGGGCAACATACACACCGCTTACCGTGTGCTGGGAAAGGGGCGCGGTGCGGGCGGGTCAGGGAAACTACTACACAACGTATGTACGGGCGGCAGTTGGGGCTTTGCCGAGGGTGGCCCGGGCGTCGCAGGTGTGTTGTGTTGTGTGTGTGTGTATGTGTGTGTGCGTATGTGTGTGTGCGTGTGTTTGTGCGTGTGTGTGTGTGTGTGTGTGTGAGTGTGTGTGTGTGTGTGTGTGTGTGTGTGTGTTTGTGGTGGGGTCTGCACGGACGCGGTCATCTATCCTAAACCAAGTCTGGGGACCTCCTGCACACCAACTCACCACACCGCACCACTCATATGCGGACACGCGCATGCAGTGGGCGCAAACAACCTGTTCACCATCCGGGCCAACTCCGACACCAGTAAGTGTCTGTCGGCGACGGACAACTCCGCGTCGGCCGGTACGGCCTCGTTCGTGCCACAGATGCTGCCATGCGTACCGGGCGCCGACAGCCAACAGTTCTTCGTGAACGTGACTCAATTTGGGTGCGTACGTACGTGCGCACCGGGGAGTGGGCTGGAGGGGGGTTGCGTGGAAGTGTGTCGCCTATGCATGAGGCAAAGATTAAGGCACACCTTCCAGCTTACTTTGTGATGGTGCGTGGTGTATCTTGTGTGTGGAATTCGAAAGTAGGGGTTGGGGTGGATGGGGTGGGCGTGGCGTGGGGGCGTGGGGAGGGGGTGGGCGACGCCACCCTTCATTCTGTCATACGCCCTTCGTGTAGCGGGTCGCACTGCACGTACAACCAGCAGTCGCCCACGTGCGACACGACCTGTCACAGGCTGTGGACGCTCAGCCCCAAGAACAACAGGACACGCTGCTTAAAGCCGGCGGCCAATGGAAGTGAGTCGTCACGGGCGGGGCGGCGACAGATAGATATGCCGCATCTACGTGCGTTT
Source organism: Chlamydomonas reinhardtii (assembly GCF_000002595.2). Classification (NCBI taxonomy): domain Eukaryota; kingdom Viridiplantae; phylum Chlorophyta; class Chlorophyceae; order Chlamydomonadales; family Chlamydomonadaceae; genus Chlamydomonas; species Chlamydomonas reinhardtii. The sequence continues at coordinate 3,515,007 of NC_057014.1, read as the reverse complement.
GCACTGCACAATCAACCCGTGCGTGTGACCAATCAAATCTTGGTGATTGATAGCGCGAGCGATGCCTGACTCGACTGGCGCTGTTGCTGCGTGCAGCCCTCACAAGCATGACCCTCGCGGACTGCTCCGGCAACCCTGCAACGGAGAGCGTGGGCTTCACAATGTCGTTTACTCCGGCACAGCCCCCGGGTAAGTGTAGCTAAGGCGTGCGGTGTGGTGTGCTGCGGTGTAGTGGTGTGTGTTTTTTTTTCTTGTGTGTGTGTTGTGTGTGTGTGTGTGTGTGTTGGGGGGTGTAGTTCATTCCAGCTCCAAGCAAATTAAACCAGTGGGGGTGGCCTGCTGCTCTGCTGGATGGCTGGGACGCGGGGAGCGCGAGCGCGTTTTGCCCGGAAGTGGGCGGGGCGCATAGCAGCATGCCACTCTTAATAGCTGGATAGCAGTAGTCTGCTATCGCTGCGTGCCGGGGGAAAACGTACATTGCCTTTTGAGGCAGTGTTTTATCATAGGCCTTTCTGTTATGCGCCTTTGCTTGGCTACGGACCTGAACACTTTGCCTGCTGGCGGCCTGCCTGCCTGCCTGCCTGCCTGCAGCGTGCACACTGCCGGCGCTGTGGTGCTCCTACGCCACGCAGCGGCTCATCGGCCCTCTGGACTGCAACGGAGACGGTGTGCTGGTGAGTGCGGGTAGTGCGGGTGGTGCGGGCGTGTGGCTAGTATGTAGTGGGGCTGCTGGGTCGCGGGCGTGCGTGGTTCCTCCATCACTCGTAAAAAGGCGGCGGCGGGTGAGTTGCTGGGGCGGCAGGAGGAGACGGGGTGTAAGGCAGTGGCTGGGCGGGAGCTGGCGGCGGGCGGCAGGCGGGGGGCAACCGGATCCATCGATCGGGGGCCGCCGCCTTCTTGCACGCCGCTCAAGTCCCATTCCAACCTGTACGACAATTACTGTGTGCGGATACCATTGTAGTGCTGACCTCCCCCCTGCCTCCCTGCATCCATCCCTCCTTGACGACTGGGACCTACTTCGCTGGGCTTTTGCAAATATCCCTCCTGATGAATTGCCCCCCGCATACTCGCTCCATCCGCATGCATCATCGCTCCCCCCCCTATGCTACCCCGCCCATCCCCGCCCCTTGCCCCCGCCCTACCGCCGCCAGGACTGGGCTTGCTACTCGCCCAGTACGGGGAAGCGCTGGTTGCTGTTGTCCAACCCGAGCCCAGGCCTCACCTGCCTCACCACCAGTGGCTACGCCTATGGAGCCGCCAACAACCCGCCCAATGGAGGCGACCCGGCATTCCTGTCTAACTGCCCCGCCGCCTTCAACTTGCCGCCCTTGCCGCCGTCGCCATCGCCGCCGTTCCCGCCGCCACTGCCGCCCTCGCCGGGCCCCATCCCACCCAGCCCGGGTGAGCTTGGCCGCCAGTGCGGCATGCATCCATGCACCGCACCCAGCCATTCACCGCTTGCTCACGAATCGGTGATGCATGCAGCACCCGACCCCTAGGGCTGCTGCTGATGTATGATGGGCGAAGTCATCCCTACCTGCGACACGGGCACCATGCGGCACGGGCACCATCAAATGAACATGCACCTACCACCACACACGCCGTGATGATCAAACCTCCAGCAGCTAGCTGGCATACTTAGCACACACCACGTACATACACGCACTACTGATGTTATGCCGGGTGCGTAATGCAATCAAATTGCAGCGCCGCCCAAGCCGCCGTCGCCCCAGCCGCCGTCGCCGGCCCCTCCCGTGGGTAAGTGATCCATCCGTCTTACAGTTGGGTGACGGCCAGCAACTGGTGTGTGTGTGTGTGTGTGTGTGGGTGGGTGTGTGTGTGTGTGTGTGGGTGTGGGTGTGGGTGTGGGTGGGTGTGGGTGTGGGTGGGTGGCCGACTAGATCGATAGGCCAAGTAAGACGCAGTGCGTGCCTTGTGTGCGTGGAGAAACGCGAGGCTTTTGCATAGGGTAGGTCGGGTCGCACGTGCGTACGTACGTGTGCGTGTACCACGGCGGTCTTTCCTAAAATACCCGGACATGGGGCGCCTGCACGGCACGAACTCCCCCAAGCAACCCACCCCACCCCAATGTGGCTGCTGGCTACAACTCTACTTCTTCTCAGCACTCTCAATCATGCATGTAACCCCATGAGTGCAACCCCGCCCCCGCCCACAACCTACCACACAGGCTTCCAGCGCATCTTCCACGCAAACAGCAGCCAATGCGTCCGTTGCAATAACGTCCGCACTGGCCTGGAGGCCTGCAATCCCACCTTCTTGTTCGCATACTACGGCGTGCTAGTCACGCCAGGTGGGTCGGTGGGACTTGCACGTGAGCGGCGCCGGTACAATAAGGAGCATCGGTGGATCGAGTGCGTGCGTGTACTTGCTTGCTCGCCGCCACCGCCACTTGACTTCATCTATATATAACTGTAAATTGGTGCTTGCACACACGCACGCACGCACGCACGCAGTTGGCGCCAACAACTTGTACACCATCCAGTACAACTCCGACGTGAGCAGATGCGTGACGGCTGAGGAGTCTGCTCCTTACTTCCAGACGTACTTGACGACCTGCGTTCCCGGCGCCGACAACCAGAAATTCTTCGTGAACCAGACCCAGAACGGGTGCGTGGGGAGCAAAAGCAGATAGGTGGCGTAAGATGCAGGAGTCTTGGCGTGCATGTGTGTGGCGCGGGGCGGGACGAGGGGAAGGGTGCTAATGATGAGTGATGAGAGTACGCCGGCTGGGAACTACACACGATGCTGGGCGGATGTGGTTGCTTGCCTTTACTTACTTGTCAGACCGCAGTTATTACCCAAACCTTGCACGTTTGCGTGGCGGGTGTGCGTACGCGTGTATGTACCCGCCCTATCTATCCTCCGCACTACTTCCGCGCGTGCGTGCAATGCTTGTGTTTGGCTTGCTTGGTGGAATGGACCAGCCGGGCGCAGGAAGGTAGGGGCTATCTAGCTCTTTGATTGGCGGATGTTGTGCAGCCAGCAGCAGCGCGCTCCGTGGCCCACCGCGCCAAGCGGCAGGTCGCGAGGACCTGTTGATGAGTGCGTGGCTGCTGTAGCTGCGAGGCGTGGCATGGCTGGGTGGGTGGCCTGCCTAGCTACAAGCAAGGTGATTACTAGTGCGTGTACATCGCTAACAGCTTGCGGCGCTCAACCCACATGCATACAGGCTGTGGACGATCAGCGCCAAAGAGCTGGGCCGCAGACGCTGCTGGCAGCCGCCGCCGGCGAATGCGAGTGAGTCCTAGCCCCCTATCTACGTACCTGCTGGTCCCTGCACCGCCCATGGCTGGTCCCTGCCTAAAACCATTCAGCAGCTCAAGGCTGGCTGTTGTATGTGGGCATGCTGGATGCGTACGGGATGTATTGCGGAAGAGCTAGCTTCTGGCACGTGCGCCTGCATGCCCGGTCGGTGCCGTTAGCAGGCAGGGCAACAGAACCGCGTACGTTTTGCCAATCCTTTCCGGTCTGCAGGCATCCAAAACATTATCTACATGTATGACTGCGAGGGCGACCTTGCGAAGGAAGGTTTTGGCTTCGCACTGCCTTTCGCGCCGGCACAGCCCCCGGGTAAGCGACCCCACGGAATGTACGCGCGTGCAAGCGCACCTGTGGGCCTTCTGCTGCAGCGCTGTGGGGGCGGGCGTGGGCGGCCCGGATAGTGCTGGGAATGCGGCGGACCCCTGGTCCCCTGGGCTCCAGAACTCCGATAGAATTCCATCCCATATTTATCCTGTTGGGCATTGCGCTCCTCGCATAAAACAGTTGTACTTCCCCCCTACGTACTGCCACCTGATGCCCTCGGCCCTACGTCTGGCCTCGCAGTGTGCTCGGTGCCGGCGGCGTGGTGCGCGCTGCCCACGCAGCAACTGGTTGGCCCCGTGGACTGCAACGGAGACGGCGTGCTGGTGCGTGATGCGGGCCAACGGGCCGCCGGGCAAGCAGTGGGGCACGGGAGGCTTTGGCTATGTCGGCAAGCTTGCTTAAGTGCAAAAAACTCATCACAGCTCCTGCTTGTGCGTGGCAACTAACCCATGCGTAACTAACACCTTGAAACAACCCATCTGCCAGCGCACCATCGGTGACACTCCCCCCCATACACACGCACACTTGCTTCCAGGACTGGGCCTGCATTTCTGCAGGCACTAACCAGCGCTGGCTGCTGCTGTCCTCTGCGGCAAACCCTGCTGCCACCTGCCTCGCCACCTCGGCCACCGCCCTGGGGGCAGCCGCCAACCCGCCTACCGGAGGCACGGTGCCCTTGTCAGCCTGTCCCGCCGCCTTCACAGCGCCGCCGCCCTCGCCCCCCTTGCCGCCATCGCCGCGGCCGCCGTCGCCGCCGTCGCCGCGCCCGCCCTCACCACCGCTGCCGCCCAGCCCAGGTGCGTGAGTAGCGAGCTAGCGAGTGCGTGCACACATGCATGTTTTGTGCTGACTCCTCAATCATATGTCGCGCGCACGGACATTTGTGCTCTCTCACACGCAGCGCCACCCAAGCCGTTGCCGCCATCGCCGCCGTCGCCGCCGTCGCCGCGCCCACCCTCACCCAAGCCACCCAGCCCGGGTGAGTGCGTACGTGCGCCGTGCGTGAATGGTGCTTGACGCTGTGCTGCTGCGCTGCGCGCGTTCCAGATCGAGGGTTTTGCGAGAGTGCATATCTGCAGACGGCGCGAGGATGGGCTTGTGTTCCGCATGCTTGTGGGACTGGTTGGCGCGAGCGTTGTGACGGTGCGATTGTGCGTGGCCTTGATTGTGTGGATCCACGCATGACCAAATGGTACACAGCAAGCGCAAGACCTGAAAGTCCTGGCAATAATTTACCTAGCTATTCTCCTAGCTCTACAGTCTATGCCTCCATAGACAGTCTCGTTTTCCCTTCCAAATATAGTGGCCATGCATAAGCAATATACCTGAAATGAATACTTGCCATGAAAGCTCTGTATTACCGATATCTTAACGGCATCGCTTGCGCGCCAGAAGGAGTAGCCGAGGAAATGTTGTCGTCGGGCAGATCACTGAGCGCAGCGCCTACCTTTGGCCTCCCTACACATTTGCGATGAATGAAAGCCATTATACCATTATGGACCACGTGTAAAGCAGCCGGCGCGGGCAGGTGAGGGCGTGGGTAGGCGTTGGCGCGGCTCAGCAGCTTCAGAGCGCCCGCGCGTGTGCCCGCGCTTCCAGGCGGCGCTGCCAGAGCTCCCCGTGCCCAGGCCCTGCCTGGCACTGGCACTGTGAATGCGCGTATGTGTGTGTGGGGGGGGGTTGTAGATACCAGCCCAAACTAAACCGAGCCCAGTGCAAAGAGGGGGGTGATGGGCTGCACGGCGTCTCCCGGCAGAACGGCTCGGCACGGCATCATGTATGAGAGAAAATGGCGGCCTTACGTGCATCAGGAGAGGTGGTGCGTAGAGAGGGGGAGTGCGTAGCTGCATGGGAGCTCCTTTGACTTGCCACCGGTGCAGCGGCGCGCACCTGCCAGCGTGTGGAAAAAGTGTGTACGGAAGCCCAACCCATGTGGTACGACGTGTAGAGGAGGGGGGAAGAAGCATGTCAGTCAGGCGCTTGCGCTAGGTAACGCTGTGCGAACCGCATGCGTTCGGCCATGCAACCTTGCACACCCGGCACATATTTTATTAAGTTGGTGCGCGGGTTTATTTGTAGGTGTGCACTGTGCAAAGCTTGCCAGCCAAACATCACGGGGGAGCCATTTGGGCGGGGGCTTGTTGGCTCCTTGTGTCCTTGTTAGCATCCGCATTCTTGTGTTCGCAACGCGAAAATCAGGCCAGAGTGGGAACGCATGCATCTCGATACCACGGCGATCCCGCACGTGGCTCAACGTGCTTGCGCATGCGTACAGGCCATGCATTTTCGCATGACGAATGCCTCTCTCTGGCGGGCAAGTAAGCCCATCCTAATCTGATGGTTGTCTTACTTGACCAGCGCATGCCCCTGTGACCTCAGTGACTGAGTAGACCGAGTGCCCTTCCTGCACGCAGCCCCGCCCAAGCCGCCGGTGCCGCCGGTGCCTCCCGTGCCCTACGACGGCTTCAGCCCTGGTAAGTGCCGTATACATACCGTGCCCGTAGTGACGACGACCGTATAATGCGATTGGCACATATGGGGCAAGCAAGCTTGCCATTTGGCACCTCTGCTATCTAGCAAGCTAGGAGCGCGCTGCAGCAGACTGCATTCGTACATGCAATCATGTCCACCTCGCCGGTTTTTGTCGCTGGTCGCAGTGTGCTATGATAACATGAACGCCGTCGGTGTGGAAATTGCAAACCTGACTGCGTCTTCGGAGCTCACGTGCCGTGAGCTGTGCAAGCAGGGTGAGTGGTTCAGGAGTTCGGTTTCTACAAGGACAGGAATGCACGTCGTGTGCACTATCTTGTAACCACACACAACAACAGGAGTTGTTGCACGGTTTTCTGCACTGGAGCTACTGCATGCAGGCCTACTGGGAACGTGCTGATGCGAACCGGTTGCAGTGGATGGGCTACTGCTGCTGGTGCTGTGTTGTTCACTTGAGCCCATCTAACCCCTGCTGCAGAGACGCGCTGCATATACTACGTCTTCCAAGCCAGCGCAAGTGAGTGACCAGCAAGGCATGCAGCGGTTCATGATCGCAGTTCGCAGTTCATAGCTTTGAAACGCATTCACAAGAATGGCTGCGAACCGCAGCTGGCCAGCAGCCACAGGAGCCTGCGCGCCAGCCCCAAAGCAACCCGGGTTCTTGTTGGCCTAGGCCATTGTTTCAAAAAGGCACAATGATTGAACCCATTCTCCGTGTAGGGGACCTGTTGTGTTATGGATCTAACAGTATGGGAGGCTTGTCCATCCCGTCCGTTGCCAAGGCATATGCCACGCTCTCCTCCTCGCTCTTTTGCATTGGGTTTGGTGTAATTCGGGCTGGTATCCCCCCCTTGCCAGCGTGTCAGATTCACGTGCGGCAGGTGCCCCACTGCCCCACCGCCCTTCCCGTGCGCGGGGTTTTCGGGGTGATAGGGGGTTCCTCGATATCAGAACGGTTCCCCATGACGGTTCCCCCTGCCTCCATCTACGCTCCCTGTCCCTTCGCACGCATAGTATGGTTGGGTGACAGGTTAATCAGCGCTTGTTGAGGTGGGAGTGGGCGGTTTCGGCGATCCAGCCGCCATCCAGTATATCTGCTGGATACTTGCCGGTCCGAGCGATGGTCCTGAAGTTTATGAAGTTCACAGGAGGAGCCCAAGCCCATACAAAGTATTTAGATACACGATGTTCCACGGACTGCATCCGGAAATAGACAAATGCATGGCATGCCGTATGAAAGCAGTGCGCACGCGCAGCATGCATACCATGCACGGACACATGCGCCGATGGTCGCGTAGCACAGATCCGCTCGCGCGATCGCCAACATCCAAGTCACACGCTCGCGGCCCCGCTCACACGCACAGGCGTCTGCAAGCTGCGTCAGGACATCTTGGCCTTCGTCACTTATACAGGCGGCGGGGGCTTATACACTGTGAGTCATGCGTGTGGGTGTACGATCAAAGAATCTTGAGGAAATGCTTAATGAGAGTGCGTGAGTACGATGTCGTATACGCCTCCAGTTGTGCGTGTGCGGCGCGCAACAAGTTGTCATGTATGCGTCGCTGCTGGTGGGCCGGGTTTGAGGTGGGCCTCAGTCTGAGTGGGCTGTGGCTGGGGTGCGGGGCGATCAGTGTCATGTTTCTTATCATGCGATGGGTGCGGCGTCACTGCTGTGGCATGCTGGCAACGGATGAGCAGCAGAGGGGCTAGCACAGAATGCCGTGATGACCTGACTAGCTAGCTAGGGAGGGCGGGCTGGGTGCTACTGCTGCATGCTGGGGAGCTGCAGCATGTATGTGCGTGCGCAAGGCCGCACACACACGCACGCACTTTTATCTGCGGCGGTCGTCTATTTATATGGGTGCGTGTGTTCATTGACTCCTCACTCTGACGCATGTATGCACGCTGACACCACGTGCCACCACACGTGCCACCACACGTGCCACGTCTCCGCGCACACGCAGTCGGGTGCCACGAACTACAACACGGTCTTCACACTCGGCTACCGCACATGCCTGCTGCGCACCACACACTGTGAGTAGTAGTAATGGGCAGCCCCGCCGCCGTGCGCGCCCCACTTACCAATGGTAGAGAGCAAAATCAAGGGAAACACAACAGAGACCCGGCTTGGTGCCCGGGGCCGGGATCGACTGGCTTGCTTGATCGGGAGGTGGGCTAGCAGTTGCGGCTGCTGGCGGGGAGATTTTTACTGATGGGGCTCGGCGCTCCATCTGCAGCGGGTGGGGCGGTGGATGTATGGGCCGATCCAGGAAGGCAGCAGGCAGGTGCAGCCCATCAGGACCCACACGCTTGCTCGCTTAGGCGTGAGGAAGGATGTAGCGTGGTCGCGTGTAATCCAATTATTGTGGCCGGCGGTTTGCGCCCCTTAGCTAGATAGCTAGCTTGCCGGTCCGGCAGCTTGAGCTGGCTGGCACCCACGTCATACATGCCCCATCACATGCCCCGTCACATGCCCTGTCACATGCCCCATCACATGCCCCGTCACATGCCACGCCAGATTGCGCTCAGTGTATATCTCCCTTCCATCTCACCTCGCCCCCTCCCGCCAGTTGGCTTCACTTGTGCTCCCGACAACTATGCTTTCATCGACTCCACCAACGCCACCGGCAAGCTCCTCAAAACCATCTCCGGCGTGTCCACCTACGCGGCCTGCCTGGCGCTGTGTGACGAGAACGCTTCCTGCATGTGCGTGCGGGCGTGCGGCCGCGCGCGTGGGATGTGTTTGTGCGCGTGGGGTGCGTGTGTGTGTGAGAGAGTGTGCGTGTGTGTTTGTGTGTGCGTGCGCGGGATGTGTGCGTGGTGATTATTCGCATGTCGAGCGGCGTGGGTGATAGCGAGCAAGGTGGCTGGCTCGGCAGCAGCAGCATACAGCAGGACCTAACGCCACGTGTGCATGGGCGCTAGCTGCGGTCAATGGACGCCAGCCTCCAGCTTGTCAATAGCTTTGTCATCCATAGCGGGTAGGGCGCGCGCGCGCATGCATGACCTGACGGTTAAGTTGCACGCACAGACATCATGCAAAGGCGCGCGCGTGCGCCCTCATACATACCACCCAATCGCGCGCCCGCATGCATTCGTCATTAATCCGCAACATATGTACCGTACACAGGTTTGCGGTGTGGGACACGACCAGCACCGGCGGCGTGCCCACCTGCTACCTAGCATCCAATTGGATGGCCGGGGGAGGGAGTTACATGAGCGGGGCATTCGTCAGGTATGTGCGTGCGTGACCCAAGGCGATGGAGGCAGGTAGAGAGATATCAACTAGGGTCAGAGGTTGGGGCATGGTAACCGAGCCTTAGCTAGGTAGGGAAGGAGCTTTTGCTCCAGAGGTGGGGCTAGCTGCGCTTGGGGCATCAGCAGTGCTCGCACCTACGTGCGCGCGCGCACCAGAGTCACCAAAATACTCACACCAACGCGGCTGCCCTCTCCCCGCCTCCAACAGCCGCTCCTGCTTCAAGGCAAACTACGGCCCCGCACCGCCCCGGCCTCCGCCGCCATCGCCCCTTCCTCCGGTCCCCCGCCCGCCGTCTCCGTCGCCTCCCTCGCCCGCACCCAAACCGCCGTCGCCTGCGCCGTCACCTCGCCCTCCACTGCCCCCGTCGCCCGCGCCTCCTCCAGTCGGCGACGGTAAGTGAATGGGGGGTTGCGGGATTGCGGGCGATGTCACCACCATCCAGCCCATTGCAGCTACGCGCGAACGTGGCGTGTCTCCACCCCGCTTGCCGTGCCCTCCGTCAGCCGCCGCTTGCGCACGCGCACGTGTCTTCATCGGCCTGCGGTGCTCATTGTCACTTCGCCTGCTGCTGCTTCTGCTGCTGCTGCTGCTGCCCCGCTTGCGCCTGCATTACTCACCCGCATGCACCTACCGCGCGCTGCTGCTGCAGCCTGCCTCACCGACGCCGACATCCTGGGCTGGCAGCTGCAGCGCCTCACCTCGGTGTCATGGCCGGCCGGGTGCAGGTGGGTGCGTGTGTGTGTGTGTGTGTGTGTGTGTGTGTGTGGCCTTGCGGATGTGCGTGAAGGCGGGCAGAAGTAGTAGTGATGAGTGATGAAGAAACGCGCGCCATCCATGCTACGTTTGATTGCGCGGGACCTGCCCGCGGCTTCCAGGCCCGCGTACGCTGCGGGCAGGCGCAGTCGTGCGCACATTATGCCACATGCACGATAGCGGGTGTTTTCTTACCTATTATCAAGACAAGCGCAGCGCACAAACATACTATCTGCTCGCTACACGCACCCGATATGTCTGTACTTGGTTCAACTATTCAAGATGCCTAAGTAAAGACGGCCATGTGTACGCGTGCCTGCCATGCCTGCGCACAGGGCTGCGTGCGTCGCCAACGCGGCTTGCACATACTATGTGCTGAACACCGATGGTGGGTGCGTGGCTGCGCGCAGGGAGTTGCGGGCCAGGCGCACGTTTTGTGTAGTTCATGTCGGGTCGGTATGCGCGCGGCTGCAGGTTATTGCGGCCGCCGGCCATCAGCAGGCTTGGGTTGTGTCAGGCAACGGGGACTTCGTGCCGCTGTGTTCCACCCGTACGTACCTCGCTTGACGCCGGCACCTCATACCTGTGATTCAATCACGCCGCTTCTCCACATGAACGGCTTACCCTGCCCTGTGCTCTGCTAGTTTGGCTTGGTTTGGGCTGGCATCTACAACCCCAGCCCACCCCACCCCCGCGCCTGTAGGAAGCTGCTCCCTGCGCTACCGATTCATCGACTCCTCCAGCACCCCGGAGCCGGGAACCACCGGCACCGTGAGAGTGGGCGGTACAAGCCCCTACAATACTGGCGCGATATCTTGCTTCCTTCGCAGCAACATCGGTGGGCATTGCGGAGCGCATAACGTTCTTATCATGGCATAGGAATAGCTCATTCTGTGATTCCGGCCGTCATGCCTCTTATGTTTTGAAGAGCAGCCAGCGCGAACTAGGGCTCAGGGAAGCTCCGCATCCACCATGCTGACTGATGCAACATCCAAAGATGCAACATCCAGAGTGCGAACAAGTGTACCGTCCGGCGATGCTGTTCCCGCCACTCACACAGTGCTTTTGATGATGAGCTTGCTTTGCTCCGTGCCTTCCACACGCCGCAGACATCTACCTGTGCTCCACGCCGGGCACCCCTAACGCAGTGATGCAAAACGGCAACCCCTTCACCGACTCGACTCTGAACCAATGTATCAGCGCCTGCAAGAGCAGCATCCTATGCAGGTGCGTGTGCGCGAAACTGCGATTTACACACTGCTGCTGGTAGAACCTCGTGATCAAACACCCAGCACGACAACCACCCATACTAGAAATTGCACGGGGCGCACAGTACAAGTTTGCAACGCATCACTGCGTGCCGGCGCCTGTTCACTCTGTGGTTTGTGCTCGACGCCTATCTATGATAGCAAAAGGTCATGCACCAAACCGGGTCAGGCACATAACCGGTCATTAATACGTGCAACATACAGAGTGTGCGTGCGCGTGTGTGGGTGTTGGTGTGTGTGTGTGTGTGTGTGTGTGTGTGTGTTTTAATTACGAAGCTCGCCCAGACGGCGTCAGAGACACTTACGGATACCGTGTGTGCGCGCGCGCGTGTGGGTAATCTTTCACCAGCTTGCAAGGACCACTCTAGGACTGACCCGCTGAGGGAAGCGGCGTGAAGCGAGCCAGAAGATTGGACTAGGAATGATCCTGAGAAGGACTGGAGTTGTGGCGCTAGCCGCAGGTGAAGGCATATTCCAGCTGTAGAGAACCCCGCGCCGTGCATGCACGCGCGCTATTACGCTACTTTAAGAGGCCCCGCCCTCAAGTCCTCCACGGCACGCGCCGTGAACTCGCGCTCTTTGCGGCCCCCGGAATCTGCTGTACCGCCGCACTCTCCTGCCTACCTACGACTTTGCTTCATAAGGTCACATGCATGGCACCCCCATCCCCGGCCTCGTCTGACTGAGTGTGTCATTGTGTCCTCTCCTTCCGCCAAGATGGTCTACCGTCTACCATTTCCTTAACTAATCATGAATGTAACCCCCCCCCCCAGGTGGTTCACGTGGGACGAGCTAGTTGTGGGCAGTGGCCTGGGTAACTGCCACACTGGCGAAACCTGGGGTGACGTCAGCACGTACCTGAGCCTCGCTCAGGGCGGCCGGGACACCTCCTGCATGAAGGTACGCACGGAGCGCACGCACGCGCCAGAGTCGCCGGGCGCTGGTGTTTGTGGTGGGACGGGGGACAGGGGACGGTGGGGGCCTGTGCCTCAGCGTCATGCGTGCGTGTGCGTGAATGGAATGGGATGCAACGCGGGGCTGGAGTACTGGGTGTTATAGGGTTGCACACGCACAACAGCCAGTGCAGTGGGCCGCGAAGGCGCCGTCATCGCACGCAGGAGCCGGCCCCGTGGTGGCGTGGTGGGGTGAAGACTACTAGCCGCAGGATGTAGGGTTTGGCCTCCGTGTGTGGGCTTAGATATCGAAGAGGGAACGAAGGGGCGGAGAGCAAGCGCTTCTCTCAGTCGACGCGGCAACTAGACCGAGAAGGGGGAGGGGGCAGAGGCTTAGTGACGAAGGACGGCAGCCCAAGGCAGGGCGGTAATGGGTATCGATCCCTACCTTTCGCCTGTCTTCATACCTCTACAGCCGCGGCCTAGGCTGGTGGATGTGGGCCCAGAAGCTGCATGTCGCAACCATCGCACGCAACCCCGCCCGCACCCAAACCCCGCTTGCTGGCTGCAGGTATACACTACGTCGTAACCCGCGGGCACACGTGATGCATCATCGACATCATCATTAACATCATCAGCACCATCATCATCATTTGTTTGATACTCGGGGCGCGGGTCGTTGTACACATGTTTCGGAACAACTCGCGCAATTGTACAGCAGCTACACTGCGGCCCACATATAGTGCGTTGGGATTATGCTTTAATCTGTTTCCTGTGTAGTCTGCATGTGTTTAGGTCTGCATATTTCTTGGTTTACGCTGTCATCGTAAGTAAATAAAGCCCTACCACCAGATCGTGTGCACCTGTTGGGAGAGCCACTGCAGGGTGGAGATTTCATTGGCAGGCTTTGGGCTCACGCTTGGGGTTTCTTTTCTGCAAGGTTATTACGTGTGATGGGTTGCCCGACCTTTGCTCTTCCTGTTCGGCACTGCCATCAAGTATGCTGATATGGTTGCGAGGCGGGCCTTGGAGTGTGGGCTTACATGCGGCATGGTCACTAGCGGGTTTGCAGGTAGACCGTGCACGGGACATGCCCCGCAAGCAACAAAGCTGTCGCATCGCCAACAACCCCATGTGCGGGGTGCGTCCATGTAGGGGCAGTTGAGCGTGCGGTTCTGACTGGGTGCGGCAGCGGCGTAAGTGTTACTGCGGTGTTGCCGTTAGCTAGGGTGCACATGACGGGAGGACGTGAATGTGGCTAGTTTTGTGTGTGGCGCACAGGTTGACACGGCGGCACAGGCACTGTCCTGACTCTAGCTTGCAATGCGCCCAGTTTGCCGTCCCAATGAATTGAATCACGGAATGGGGAGGGAGGGAGGGAGGGAGAATAGTTACACTTGGTAGTATGACTAGGGCCGACAAGCCCTAGTGTTGGGTGAGCGCGTTCCACACGCTCACCCCTAGGCACGCCCGACACAGCAGGGGATAAGGCCCCAGTCCTGGTCAAGACAAAAGAGACACACGGCGGTCTCACCCGCCCACCAGGAGGGAGGCAGGGAGGGAGGGCGCGGCGCGGCGCCCCAACTCGCACCTGCACGGTGGTGCGGCTGGGGCTTGGACGCCTGCTGCTGCCCCACCTCCTCGCCATGGCTCGGCACCATCCCTTCAAGCCGCCGCCCGACACCCTGGCGCAGGCCAGCCAGCCAGTGTGCCGTGCCTCATGCCCATATCCACGAACCCCCAGCCCCCTTCCCAATACCGCTTACTCTCTTTACCTCCCTGGCTCCCTCCCACGCAATGCCCATTCCCATCCCCGTCCCCATTCCCCTCCCCAACAGTCCCATGCGAATTCCCACGCAAACCTCTTGCAAAGCGCCACGCACGCCCCCACCCACCCGAATGCAGCCACTGGAACATACAGCTGGGGCTGGGTACTGGCTGCGTGGTGGCGCCCGGAGCTGTTTGCTTCAAATACGGTATGGCGACCTGTTTGCGAGCTGGTTGTGTCTACGTCAAGACCGACAACGGTGAACGAGTTGGTCAGCGACGACGAGGCGTGTGTTAGGACTGGTTAGGCCACGTGGAAGGGCTCGGGGTGTGTGTCTGTGTGTGTGTGTGTGTGGGTGTGGGTGTGGGTGTGGGTGTGTGGGTTCGTGATGGAACATGGCAAGGGGCAGGAAAGCGTAGTCCCGATGTGTGTGGCTCCCACCCGTGCCCACATAAATGCGTAGCAAGAAGGGACAAGGCATTGGTGCGTCGTTCGCGCGCTGTTACTGTACCGACGGTAGCTGGCAGGTTGTGTCGATGTGGGTGTGTGGGTGTGTTTGGGTGTGCGCGTGTGTGCACAGTGGCCGCAGGGGTAGATAGGGCGAGTGGCTGGGCGAGCGCGTGCCGCCACCGCCGCCAGCCCGGCATGCGAGCCACACCACCGTACCTGTATTCCATTGCTGGGTATGTCGTGCTTGGTACACGAAGCGGACCAGCGCCCCTTCGGCCTTTGCAACTTGAAGACATCCCGAGATGGGCTTTGAGATGCGAGCAACCCCGTATGGAAAGCATTGGCTAAAGTTTCATTGTGTCGCGGCGGACTGGCAGCCGCTCCAGGGGACCCGTGAACGTCATCATGTCAATGCTGGGCGCGCTTCCCTTTGCCCATTCTTGCAGTCAACTGCCAACAACACGCGGCATGGTCCCTCTCTTGATGTAAAGCCGCATGCAAGCACCCATCCTTCGCAAACCCTATCTACCTCACTGGCCGACATACATCAGCGCTCCGTAGTGCGCATCGGCTGACAATGATGCTGCTCCCGCAGCCCCGTCCATCCAGCGCTGCCGTACGAAGGCAACATGGCACCTACCACAGCTTTGACTGGTTGCCTCTCACAGCCACGTTGTTCCACACAGCGGCAGTTGCTCCACATGCACACCCCTGCTGCATTTCCTGTTTGCCGCGCTGTCGCTTCTGCGTTGAAACGCCGCACACCCTTTCTGCCGCTGCCGCTGCTGCTGCCGCTGCGCCGCCGGCGGGTGCCGCTCTCTGCCTCACAACCCCTGACCCCTGGTCGCCGCCCCGCCTGCTGCCCACACGTCACACACAAACATCCATCCAACCACAGCCAGTGCCGCATCAGGATACCTAAACCTGCAATGTCACCAATTTCTTCCTACTCCTTCTCCTCCTCCCCCTGCTCCCCGTCGTCGTCCTCAGAGAAAGTAATCGCCACCATCCCCATCCCCATCCCACATTTCATCCTCTCCCTCTCCTTCGTCCTCGTCCTCAACCGAGTCCCCACCGCAACTCCCATCGTCCGCCGCGCCGCCCTCGCCGCCTGCGGCTGGGCCGTCACTTGCTGCGTCATCCGGGCCGCCGCCACCGCCGCCGCCACCGCCGCAGCCGCCACCACCGCCACTGCCACCCGCCACTCCTGCTGCCGCCGCTGCCGCTTCCACCGCCCCAACTTCGACTTCCCCAGTCCCATACAGCGAATCCATTCCAGCATCCAGTTCCAGTAGCCTGCCCAGCGCACGCAGAGCGCCCTCCTTCGTCTCCTCCTCCCCCTTCTCCTTCGTCTCCTCCTCCTCCTCCCCCTTCTCCTCGTGGTTCTGCTTGTCCCCATTACTGATACGACCCCGCCCCTCCGCAGCGACAGACAGCGCGGCGGCGGCGGCGGCGGCCGCAACTGCCGGCACCGACATAGCAGCAGCGGCAGTAGCACCAGCAGCAGCAGCAGCAGTAGCATCAGCAGCGGCGGCGGCAGTGGCGGCGGCGCCGTCGGCTCCCGTTCCGCCACCGCCGCCGCCGCAAGGGGTACAGGTGGTGCCGCCGGCGGTGGTGGTGGCGGTGGTGGCGGCGGTGGTAGTGGTGGCGGCGGTGGTAGTGGTGGTGGTGGTGGTGGTGGTGGTGGTGGCGGTGGTGGTGGCGGCGGTGGTAGTGGTGGTGGCGGTGGTGGGTCCCCTGTTGGCCCAGAGCTCCTTGAGAACCTGCTGACAGTGCAGTTACAAGGCAGCGCAGTCATGAAGACAGGGTAGCGGGCGGGTCCAAAGCCATGTGTTCTAGTCTTGGCCCAGCCCGCCGAAACACTGCTACTGTGCCATGCCAGCTCACGCCCCGCAGTTCCCCTCAGACACGCGCGCACGGCGGAGGCGTAAAGGGTACATACAGCGGCGACGGCCAGCTGCCTGCCGCCCTGACGCCTCACAATGAAGGCATCCTACCACTCCCCGCTCCCGCCACGCGGCCCGCTCCTGTCAGCAACGCAACGCAACACAAGCACCCAAGCGCGCACCTCAAGCACGGCGTCACTGAACACGCCCGAAGCACTGGGTCCACGCAGAGGGACCCATGAGCGCTGCTCCTGCTCGTGCTCATACACCACCGGCCCAGGAAGCACAGCCGCCTCCACCACCGCCTCCTCCTGCTCCATCGCCGCCTCCTCCTGCACCTCCTCCTCCTGCACCTTCTCCTCCTCCTGCTCCTCCTCTTCTTCCTCTACAATGGCCCCAGCCGTCACTTCGGACGCCGCCGCGGACGCGCCACCGCAAGGCGCGCTTCCACCGCTGTGCCGCTGGTGGAGGCGCGCCGCCTGTGCTTCCCGCAGCAGAGCCACGAGCCGCGCCGCCGCCGGGCTGCTGCCGCAGGTGAGCAGCAGCGCTCCGGCAGTCGGCGCGTACACGTGCATGCCACAGTACTCCAGGCACGAGCGCGCGGCGCGCAGCCGCTCACTGGCGGCCGCCGCGCCCTCCAGCCCCGCCGTCATGTGTTGTGGCAGGGCGAAGCACGTCGTGAGCGCGGCGACAACCCACGGGTCCCACCATGACAGGTCGTCAGGATCAACATTGTGCAGGTCAGGCATCGGGAGGCCGCGGCCGCACACCAGGACCACCCGGGACCCCAGCGCGGCACCAGCGCTGCTTCTGCCACCGCCGCTGGCGCCCCTGCTGCTACTGCCACTGCCGCCACTGCTGCCTCCAGCGGCGCCTGCTGCAGCTTCCAGCAGCCCCGCTGCCGCCCCATTACCCAGCCTCCCCGCCTCCTGCTGGCCACCTGTCCGCCGCAACGCCTCCGCCTTCGCCCACAGACGCGCCACCACCTCGTCCAGCACTTGCCCGTGAGTCGCGCTGTGCAGGTGCAGCTGCGGGCGCGGCACCCGGCGCTGCCCTCGCTGCGCCCTCCCCGCTTGCTGCCGCCGCTGCCCCACTGCTGCCGCTGGCTCGGGCCTCGCTCCTGCGGCCGCCGCACCGCCGCCGCCGCCAACATCCCCACTCTCGCCCGCAGCTGCCGGCTCCCGCACTTCCCGGCCGCGGCGGCCCCACTGCAGCTCCATGTACCCGTGCTGGAGCCCCACACACGCCGGCAGCGCCAGGTACCGCGCCGCCGCCACTGCCGCCGCCGGGTCTCCAAGCCAGGGGCAGCCCTCCACCACCATGGGCAGCAGCTGCAGCTCCACCCGCCCGCACCGCGGCAGCAGAGACCGCAGCGGCGAGATCCCGCCCGGCCATTCCTCTTCCGCATCGCCCCGCCGTCCCTCTTCCGCATCGCTGTCCCACTCGCCCTCAAAGCCCTCCAGCAGCGGCAGCTCCTGGATAACGAGCTGGGGGATGGTGCGCTGCCGCAGGCTGTCCGCCGCCGCCAGCACCATGTACGCCACCAGCTGCAGGCCCTGCATCACGGTCAGGCCGCAGGGCGCCACGTCCACCGTCACGCGCGCGATGCCCCACCCCCTCTCAGTCTCACCCGCTCCACCTCCGGCTCCCGCAGCATCTGCCGCCGCCGTCGGCGCCCTGCCCTCCCCAAACTCCACCACCAGGAATGCGCGCTCGTCCGCGTACCAGCCCGGCCCCTGGAAGCGTAGGATCCGCAGCCCCGGCGGCCGCTGTGCGCCCATCAGTCGCGGCAGCCTCTTAAGGTCGCTGTCGGCCCAGTCGCAGCAGCTCAGCGTCAGCTGCTGCAGCCCGCGCAGCTGGCGCAGCGCCGCAACGCTGCCGCTCCTCAGGCACAGCCGCTCCCCCTCGGCCTTGTTTCCGGCGCCGCGGTAACTTGGTGCTTTTGATGCCGCTAGGATGACTAGCTCGCGAAGCTGCGGGCAGCCAGCCCCGAGCGCGGCCACGCCGGTTAGGTCGCCGGGCCAGCGCAGCGGCAGTGTTAGGTGTTGCAGGCGCGGCAGCGACTTGGCGATGGTGCTGAAGATCCGGATCTGGCGCGGGATGGGGCTGCTGGAAGCTGCGGCGTGCATCACGACATCGCGGCAATGCAGCTGCAGATCCTGGAGGTTGGGGAGGTGCCGGGCCAGCACATCGATGGCGCGCTCCACATCAACATAAGCAGCCGTGAGCGTGACGTGGCTGATGCGCTGCCTGGACGCCGCGGAGAGACCGATGAGGGCGAGGCCCGGCAAGTCACGCGGGGCATCACCTCGACCGTCGACGTGGAGCGACAAGTGAGTGCATGCCGGGAATCGGGTGAGCACAGACCGCTGACCTGGCTGCCATTCCGCGAACGTGGACGCGCTGAGCCGCAGCCTCACATCGGTCACCGCTTGGCTGGACAAGTCCCGCAGCTCCTTGCAAGCGAGGCGGCAGCGGGTGGTGAGGCTGCTGGCGGAAAAGGTCGTGCCGATGACGAGTTCCCGCGCGTCCGCAGGCAGCGCCCACAGGAGGTCGGGCAAGCTCACAGCAGCAGCGGCTCTCGCCATGCTGTGGCTGGACAGAGCGTACAGAACTGGTAGGTGCGGCTCGTGTATGCAGTAATAGCAGGGTGCAAACCGGCAAGGCGGACGTGCGTGGCCTATCCTGACTTCGCTGACTGGCTACTAGTACTAGTACTAGTCTCCTTTGCTACCATCATGCACTATATTATACGGTTGAAGCGTAGGATAGGGCAAGCAAGCGCGCGAGACAAAAGCAATGCGGTTGGACACCAAAATTATGTCGCAACAGCCAGGTGATAGTATCCAACGCGAGATCAATGTAAGTAAAAAAATTGGTCAGCGCCCTGCATTCTGAGGAGCATGGATGCCAGGACGCCCCCATTCCCGTGCTGCGCCATGCCGCCCATTCCGTCTCTTCCGTCCGCACCCAGACGTTCCACTGCTGCCGGCGCCTGTGCACAGCGGGCTTCTCCTCCTTCTCACATGTTCCCAGGCAGTCGTGCCAGCGGCTGCGGGCCCTGCGTAGGAAGCCACATGAAGGCGTGGGAAAGGAGGGCAGACAGGCATTCAGAGAACCATCCCAACATCACCTTATGACTGGCTGACTGCAGGGCCGGCTGCAGCCCGCCCCTGACCCTCGTCGGGCCTGGGTGCCAGGGGTGTGCCCTTCCTCGGTACCGCATGTAAAGCTTAACAACTAACAAGCGCTCCCAATCCCATTCCGCGGCGGACAACTCACATGTGAGTGGGCCCGGCGGCCGGCCCAGTGCCGCCCAATCAATGACCCAGCCACCCCCGCACCCACCCACCTCTTCTGCAGCCATCATTTGCATCGCCAGCAGCACCTGCGGTGCCGGCGGCGCCAGCACTAACTCGCCGCCGCCAGCTGCGGCCGTCCGCTGCGCTGCTGTTGCTGCTGCCTTAATTGCTGCTTCCGTCTCCTCCACGGCCGCGCCCGCCGTCTCCACGCACGTCCTCCACCGCCCGCAACTCCACCTTCGACAACTCCACGCCTCGAAACTGCGCCTCCAACGATGAGGCTGCCGCCGCCGCTGCCGCCGTCGCCCCTGCCACCATGTCTGTTGCATTTAAAGCCACCGCATTCGCCGCCACACCGGCGGCGGCCACCGCCGCCGCCGCGGGAAGCGCAGGCACTTCCAATCCCATTGTCACCTCCGTCTCCGCCCCCGCCTCCGCCTCTGCTGCTGCACCCGCTGCCACACCGGCCGCTGCTGCCGGTCTTACAGCTCCTTCTTGTGCCGCCGGCAGCGGCTGCTGGGGTGGCTGCTGCTGCTGCTGCTGCTGCTGCTGCTGCTGCTGCTGCTCCCCATCCATGCCAGGGGACGTCACGTCCTCTCTGGTCCCCTCCGTCCCCTCCGTCCCCTCTGCTGCCATCTCGCCCGCCGCCTTCATCTCCTCTGCCTCTGGTTCCACCCGTGCCACTGCCACCCCTCCCTCTGCGCCGCCTGTGTCCATCTCCTCCTCCGCCGCCGCCTCCTGCATCACCACCGCCGCTGCTGGGCCCTCCGCCTCCTCCTTCATCTCCTGCCCAACCGCCCCCTTCCCAGCGCTCTGCCTGAGGGCTGCCAGCTCCGCCAGGAGCTCCGCCTGCCTCGCCTGCAGCTCCGCAATCAGGGCCGCCACCTCCTCCACATCGCACTCTCGCCTCGCCATCAGCGACTGCTGGCGGCGCGCCAACACCTTGACCTCCCGGCGCGCCTGCTGCAGCAGCCCCTGCTGCCCCATCTCCTGTGTGATGGCGGCAGCATCAGGCACGCAGCCAAGGACAAAATAGATGGGGGCGAAGGGAAGGCAATGGGGCAGGGCGGGCGAGGTCAGGGCACGCGCGGCGGGGATGGGAAGAGGGAAACTTAGGGCCAGGGCCACACAACTTGGGTCCAGGGCCAGGGCCACACAAACTTGGGGCCAGGGCCACACAACAACACAACAACATACAGGTGGTCGCGGCAGCAGGCACTTTATCGGGGCACGTACGGCGGCACCCCTCGCCCGCATCCCGGAGCAGGCGGAGTGCGTGCGCAGGCGTGCGTGGGTGCAGGCGCGCGAGGCAGCATCTCGCGCCCGTAGCAGGCGCACCTAAAAGCTGGCTTGTAGTGGTGGGCATTCAAACCAGCAGGCAGTCCTAAGGGCTCTACGAGGTGCCAGCTCACCTCGTCCCTCGTTGCCGGGTCATCGTCAAGCATCCTTTCCGCGCTAACTGCCTCGACGCCCTCGCAGCTGCCACCCGCCGTTATTATTTGCGCATCAGTTGATGACATAGCTTGCGTCAATCGCGGGCTGTCTTTAGCGCATGACGACTCGGAAGCCGCGCGCTGCGACTCGACGGGTGGCGCGTCCTCACAATGCCCTTGCTTCAGCAGCGGGGCGGCAGCTGTGCTTCGCACAACCCGCCGTCGTTTTCTGTTTGCGAAGGTCTGCGTGTCCGTCAAGCCGTCTAGTACACCTAAGAATCCACCGCGTTGGGCGCCTAGGGCTCTCGTGCGAGTGGAGAGCAACGCCATTCTGTGCGGAAAGTAAATTGTAACGGTTGGACTGAACTTGATATGGTAATGTGCAAAAGTTGGCACATTACGCTAAACCCTGCCCTGGCTAAACCTGTGCCCGGCAGAGCAGTGCAGAGCGGACTGCCGTCAATGTCACGCAGTCAACCCAAGTGGATCCCATACACTCTTCGATGCTGCTTTCCATGGACAGCGTATGAGCACTTGCGTGGGTCGTGCAGTCTCTGAGATGATGCTAGATGAGAAGTTCACGCACGTGGGCGTGTTTGGTTGCAGAAGGTGGAGGACCGAGACGGGTCCCCCACGGACAACAAGCATAAGGCCAAGAAGCAGAAGAAGTAACACACGCGTGTGTGCGGCGCGAGGTCGTCCGCGGGGGCGCCTTACTTGCGGATGGGCAGCAGGGAGCGTGTGGGTTTTTGCGCCTGCTGCAATCTTGGCTGCCCATAAGTTATTGAGCCGCTAATATCGGTTTGCGTTGTTGCATACTGAAATACTCGTGACCAAATAGTTATTTATTGTTGGCTAGGATGCTTGCCACAGTTCCCGCCACGGCCAGTCAGGGGTTGAACGTCTCCCGACCAGCGGTGTTAGACGACGGCAGTGATGCAAAGAAGTACATAACACAAAAAGGCACGCTCACACGAGATGGTGGTGTGAACATCGCCTACGAGCTCTTGCAGTCAGAGCCAGCCTCGACGACGCAAATCGCGCTGCAAGTGGACGCGGCGGGCGTCACAACGACGGAGGCCGCTAGCAGCAGCGCCACAAACAGATTCTTGATGATTATGGGTGAGCTATGACTTTAAGTCGCTGGGCCAGCAGGGTCACACGCCCACATACAGAGCACCCCCGGCCTTCCCCGTCGCCCGTCGCCACGTCCCCTCACACGAGCCCGGCCCCTAATGGCTTGAACGGTTCATAGGTGTGGCCATATTCTCAGCTGCAACGGCCACGCTTACGCCAGCAGTAGCAGCTTTTCATGCTGTCAGTGTTTGTGTGTTCGGCCTTGCCCCCTTCCCCACGCCGCCCCCCCCCCCCCCGAAGGCTTGCCTCTACCGCGCGCCGCAGCCACACCGCCGCCCACCCTCACACCCCTGCATGCCTCGATGACCTCCACTGCAGTCCACACACACGTGGTGTACATTTGCGCTCTCAGGAGCAGCACACCTGACCGCTATTGCGCCCTCACACCCTCATCGTCCGCAGGCTTCGCTGCCACAGGCGAGGCCTGGCTGCCCACCGTCAAGGAGCTGTTCTCACGGGGGGGCAAGGTGGGGAGCGGGGGGGGGGGGAGGGGGAGCCGGGGTTACCTGAGAACAGTTGAGGGCATCTGGGTCAGGGCATCTGGGCTTGGGGCCTGGGGGGCATCTGGGTCAGGGCAGATAGGGGCACAGTCATACAGGGCGGGGTGGCTGGCGGCATGGCAAGTGCGCAGGGCTACGGCGAGCGGGGTGGCACAGGGGGGAGGGGCTTTGCAGTGACTGGTACAGAGAAGTGTACCGAAGTAGACAACAGGCGTAAGGGTGCGCGTACCGATGACCGACGGCGTCCGGGGGGGTGTAGATACCAGCCCAAAATAAACCAGACCAAGCCACCGGGGGGAGGGGGGCCGGCACTTGAGGGGGGCAGCGCTGCAAGTTGCATCACGCAGGCCGCAGGGGTGGGAGATCGAGGGGCAGCAATCTGGAATCGATGGGGTGGGTGGTGGGGAGTTCTAACAAGGAGCAGCTCGGGGGCGGCAGGTGTTGTGTGTCGGGAGCTCGCGAGGGAGGGGCGGCTGGGGTGCAGCAATGGGAGCCGAGCGCGTGGGCCGCCAGCCATGGCAGTGGCCAAAGCCGACCCACATCGCGGCAAGCTCCGCCGCCGGCTGCTACGGCGACTGCTGCTGCTGCTGCGGCGGCGGCGGCGGCTGCTACGGCGGCGGCGGCGGCGGCGGCAGGCGACTTGCTGCCCAGCGCAGGGGGTACCGTATGCTCAGCCCCGGGTGCCCGGGGGTGGGCGTTGTAAATACCAGCCCGAACTAAACCAAACCAAGCCAAACTAGCGGACGTGTCCGTAGCTGGTCGCACTGTGGGTCCCGTGTGGCGGGTGGCCACGGCGCCGGCATGGGCCTTGTGAGTTGGCCGCTACAGCACGCATCAGCATCGCACTGCCGCTGCCGCTGCCGCTGCCGCTGCCGCTGCTGCCCCCTCCACCTCGTGACCCTCCCGTTCCGCCCGCGCCCCCCTACCGGCTGCTGTGTGCAGTCTGCGGGGCTGGAGGTGGCGGTGTTTGACAACCGGGGCATCGGCGCCTCCAGCTCGCCCGCCGACAAGAGGGCCTACACCACTGACGTCATGGCGGGCGACGCCCTGGCGGTCATGGTGGGTGGGGGTGGTGGGTGGTGGGGGTGGGGTGGTGGGGGTGGTGTGTGTGTGGTGTGGTGGGGGGTTGCAAGGATGTTAGGGACAGCGGTAAAGGGTGGGTGGATGGGTGGGGGGGGGGCGTGTGGGGCTTAATGGGTGGGTGGCGTGCGTGAGGCAGCCACAGGCCAGGGATGGGCCTCAGGGGCGGGGGATGCGCTGGCGCCTGGCGGCCGCGGTGGATGGTGGGGAGGAGGAGGGGGGGGGGGGGGGTGTAAATTCCAGCCCAAACTAGCCCAGCCCAAACAGGGGTTGCTGGCATGGTTAGCGGGTAGGAGGGGGAGAGAGGGGGCATCGGGGGCTGTGAGGTCGTCGCTTGCCGTGGCCAGGCTGCTTTCGCCCCGGCCGCTCCTGTCCAAACCCCCAACCCCTCGGTCCACCGCAATCAAAATTACGGTAACGTGCCACGCGTCTTTTCCTTGGCAATGGTGCAAACCCCCCCCCCCCTGTGCCTCTGGTTCGGCATTGGCCATGACCCCCCCCCCAACTTCCTCCGCCCTCCCCTCTGCCTCCTCAACCCCTGGCTCCGCCTTCACTACATTATGAATCATGACTCTAACCCCCCCCCCCTAAACAGGACGCCCTGGGCTGGGCCCGCGCGCACGTGGTGGGGCACTCCATGGGCGCCATGATCGGCTGCCGGCTGGCGCTGACGGCGCCGGAGCGCCTGGCCAGCCTCACGCTCGTCTCCGCCACAGGTGAGCATGAGCGCGCGCGCGCGCGTGTGTGTGTGTGTGTGTGTGTGTGTGTGTGTGTGTGTGTGTGTGTGTGTGTGTGTGTGTGTGCTTCATGTGCTGGGCGGGGGGAGCGTACGTATTTTAACGAAAAAGGAACAAGCCAATGTGCATGTGTGTTTCCGGTACCCCCACCGTCTACCATTCTCATAGCTAATCATGAGTGTATTCCTGAATGTAACCCCATCACGACTACAACCCCCACCACCACCACAATTCGCAGGCGGCGGCAGTGAGGCCATCCCCACCAACTGCACGGCCATAGCGGCGGGCGTGCGGGGAGCCATGAAGAGCGACCTGCCCAGGTGGGCGGAGGGGGGGGCTTGGAGATGTGTCAGAGAGCGCACGAGAAGCAGAGGGGGGCGTGTATGTTCGGTGTGTGTGGTGTGGTTGTGGGTATGGGTGCGGGGGAAGGTGCAGGCAGGCAGGCATGCAGGCTGGCAGGCAAACTGGCTGGCCATCAGGGCCCGACCTGACCCCTCCGAGCGCACGTTGGGGTGTAATATTGATAACCCTCCCTCCGCTCGTTTTAGCTTGGTTTGGTTTAGTTTGGGCTGGTATTCACAATTCCCCCCCCCCCCGTCCGGCCCAGTGCTCTTACCCTGTCCCCACTGCCCTAACCTTGCAACCCCCCTGGCCCCCTCCCGGCCCTCCTCCTGCTACTGCACCACCCCGCCCCCCGTTGTCGAAGCATATGCCACACTCTCCTCGCTTTTCTACATGGGGTTCGGTGTTATTTGTTCTGGTATCAACAACCCCCCCCCCCGCCGACCCTCCTACCCTCCTTGTGCCCTACCCCACGCCCCTACCCCCACCCCTACACCCCGCTCCTGCGCAGTCGTGCCAGTGTGGACCTGGCGTTCCACTTCTCCAAGAGGCTGCTGCGACAGGACGTGAGTGGCGCGCCCGCATGAGCGTGTGTGTGTGTGTGTGTGTGTGTGTGTGTGTGTGTGTGTGTGTTACTGGTACCGGGCCCACAGGCGCCCCCCCCCACATTTGCACCTCGCCCGGTCGCCCCTGGCCTTCTGCTGCTGATGCGACCAGATGTGCTGGGCTTGGGCATACATGCACTCGCCCACCCACCCACCCACCCCGCGCTCTGTGCGCTGGCTCCGGGTTCTGGGGTTCGATTTGTATCGAGAAGACCACTGCGTCCCCCATGAATGGCTACGCCCCCCCCCCCCGCTACACTTCTCTGTACCAATCCTTGCAACAATCCTTGCAACCCCCCACCTCCTCCACCCCCACCCACCCACCCACCCACCCCACACACACCACACACACACTCAGGACCCCGCCACCGGCCGCACCGTCAAGGCCGAGCTCAAGAGCCAGTACGTGGAACTGCAAAAGGCGAGTGACAGGGATGCGGGGGTAAGGGGAAGGCGTGGGGCTTGCGAGAGTGGGGTGGAGGCCTGAGATAGATGCGGCCGGGGCGGTCCACTGCACTGCACTGCACTGTCTGTCCACCAGTTCAACAGGCTCTGCCCCCCCGCCCCTCCGTCCCCCTGAACGCCCCGCGCAGGCCACGGGCGGCCAGAGCCGTGCGGGTCAGGACGGGCACATGAACGCGGTGATGAGCCACAGCCTGAGCAAGCAGGAGTACGCGCGGCTCAGGAGCGGTGAGAGCGGAGGAGGGGAGGGAGAGAGGGGAGATGTGCGTGTGGGGGCAGCGGAATGTGGAAAAGGATGTAAAAGCGTTCGGGTTCGTTGCTTGGGCAACGCTACTACACAGAGTTGGTGTTGGATTGGAGAACACAAGGGAGGAAAGGCGCAGGGCAGTGCGGCGCTGTGGCGTCGAGTGGTGGCGTGCAGGGAACTGCGGCTGGCGTCTCCGTGGGGTGCTGAGGTCATGCCCAGTGGGCCCAGCTCCTCAGTGGCGTGTGCACACAGACACACAGGCGCGGGTATGGGGTCAGGTGGGGGTGGTTGGGCTGCAGAGGCCAGGCGGCAGAGGAGTGGTGGAGGAGGGAGGGCGGCTGTGGGGCGGCGGGGAAGGACGGCTGTGAGGGATGGGGGAGGGCGGCCCCACACGGAGCTTGTGGATGGTGAGGGTGAGGGCGAGGGAGGTGGTGTGCAGGTGGCGGACGGAGCGGAGGCAGTGGCTGCGAGCGAGCGGTGGTGGGGCGCCCGTGTGTGTGTTTGCACCGCATAAGCGACAGCCAGGTTGTGCGCTGGGCAGCGGGCCTCCCCCGGGCCTCCCCAAACTACCCCCCCCCATCCCATCACCCATTTCAAACTTATGGTTGAATGACTTCGTTCTCCGTGCACGGCTATCAGTTCCCCCTCTCCCCGCCCCTTCACTTCTTTAATGATCATGATTGTAACCCCATCCCCTCCCCCGCCCCCAGCCGGCTTCCCCATCCTGGTCATCCACGGTGCGGAGGACATCCTGGCCGCGCCCCGCCACGCCGCGCGCCTGGCCCGCCGCCTGGGCGCGCCGCTGGTCATGATCGGGCACAGCGCGCACTTCACGCCGCGAGACGCCGCGAAGGAGGTGAGGGGGCCTTGGGGAGGTGGGGGCCGGGGCCGGGATCGGGGTCAGGGTCGGGGTAGGGGGCAGGGGCAGGGGCGGGGCCTGAGTGCGGCCTGCGGCCTTGCGTGCATCCGTGTGGCAATGGGTGGGGTTTGGGCAAGCGCGTGGTCGTTTTCACTCAGGCAAGGCACGTGGGTGGGCACGTGTGCGTGTGCTCACATGCACACAGGACAGGACGCTGTCTGTACATGTGCATGTGCTCGCTCCTGCCTGCGCTTTCCTATACCGCTGCACCCCTCCTAGTAATCCCTCTCCTCCGCGCTCTATGGGTTCTGGGTTTGTTATAAATTTGGAATGAAACTACCCCTTCCCCGCCCCCTCCCGCGCCAGGTGACGGACGAGCTGCTTGCCACGCTGGAGGCCGTCCGCCGCGGCGCCACACACGCCGACGCCGTGCACCCCTGCCCCGACCCGGCGGCCTACGAGCGCAGCGCCTGCGCCGCGGCGCTGTGCTGCTGCTTCGCCTGACGGCTGGGCCCGCGGCGGGGCACGCGGCGGGGCTCGTGGGGCCCGGAGGAGGAGGAGGAGGTGGCGTCGCTGCCAGCGGGCCCCGCTGCATGGGGATGGGGAGGCGGTGGCAGGGGTGGCGGGGGTGGACGTGGTGGCGGAAGTGGAAGTGGTGCGGGTCGGGCGGTGTGGCTGTCCACGGCGCCGTGGCCGGCAGCCTGGCTCGGCGGCAGGCGGCTGCGCGCCTCCGTTCTCAAGCCCGGCAGCTTGGGAACAGGCTCAGGGTTGGGATCGGGACCGGGCCTGGGATTGGGCTTGGGATTGGGCCTGGGGCCGGCGGGATCCAGCTCGGCGCTGGGCCCGGCCTTGTGTGGCCTGCTGGCGTCGCCTCGGCAGCCCAAGGCCGCGGCGGCTTAGCTTCCCGCTGCCGCGGCTGGCCCTGCCCCGGACAGAGCGCAGCAGCAGTGCGGCATTGGCCTGCACGAGCAGGGTAAGTCGCATGTCAGCCGCGGGCCACGACACTGCTGGCTCCACACGGGGACTTGCAGGCGCCGCATGTGAGCCTCTGGCCGCCTGACGCGTGCGCTTTGCCATGGTCTGGATGTTTTGGGTGTGGTAGCCCGTGGTGTGCAGCCCAAATGTGAGCATATGTGATTGCGATTGTGTGTGTGTGTGTGAGAGAGAGAGTGTGTGTGTGTAATAGCTTGGGTTCCGGGGCCTGCATGCGGCGGCGATGTGTGTTGTGTGTGCTCAGCATGCGTAGGCGCGAGCAGGGGTGGCTTTGCCCGGGTCTGGGGCGCGTGCCGGCACGTCGTGAGCTCACATGAATATAATGCTGGTATTCAACTATGGTATTGACTGGGGACTGCAGATGGGGCTGACTACTGACAGTACTGATAAGTGTGTGAGAGGCGGCAGTGCGTCTGCGCGTTTGTGAACAGAATACATACCGTAGCTCAACAGGATTTGGTGGGGTTGGAGGAGGGCATAGTGCGCCGGAGATGGTCCCTCTTGACCTGGGTGCGGGGCACCCTTGCTTGGTCGGACTGTCCCTTCTTTGTAATGTCGCAATCATAGTGCGTCGAGTGTTTGACATAATTACAGTTACAGCGGTATCCTGCTTGAGTACAGGATAAGCATCCCGAAGTTCGCTGGCGGGTGGCCAGGGTGGGGTGTCGTTTGACGCGGCGTGTGTGTTTCACTGCGTGTGGGTGCATAGAATACATAGAATGACAAATTGCTAAGCCATAACAAGAAGGCCTTTGACATCTCATTTAGTCTTATTCTGCTACAACACGTTTCCTTTACACACCTGGCAAGCACACGCCGCTCGCTTTAAAACTTGTCGCCAACATTCTTGACTGTTGCAAACCCCACACCTCTCTTACCCGTAACGCGCGCGCGAGATGCCGTCATTACGGTGGCTTGCGTGCTCTTTGCTTGTGGCGCTCGCGGGTAGGGTCTTGAGTGGCTGGGCCGGAAGTAGTCGCTCCGGAGCCGGAATGTACCGACACTAGTGTACCTGCACCGCACTTTCTTGACCGCAGCCGCTGCGGAGGACCTCTCTGAAGAAGTGCTTATCGGATGGAAAGGCGAAACGTATGACGCGGGGTTGACAAGCCTGCCGAAAGTGAGTGCGCTTCATCTAATCGTCACAGTGGTTTCCAGTAAGCCAGTGGGAGGTAACTTTCCACTGATCTAGTGGGAAGTTTGTTTCCAATAGCAAAGGTCGTAGTGCTAAACATTATTCTCATAAGAATGCAGTGGAAATACAGTCGGTAGCGATGGCGCCACCGAATTCGCCACGCCGTTTTCCCGGCCCTGTTGGTCGCCTCGCCCCCCCCCCCCGCCCCGTTCCCGCGTGGCTTCCGTTCTCCTTTCCATCAGCCTCTAACGACGTCCCAGATTCTGGCCATGTCTACGCGGCTGTTCTCCGCATAGTAAGCGTGCGTGTCGATGGAATACAACATGGGGTGGGCGGTGTGGGGTGCCGCCAGCCCCCTCCCCCTCCCCCTCCGCCGCCCAGCAGCCCACGCCTGCTGTCCAGTCTACGCTCGCCGCGGTGTAATCCTGCCGTATCATGCACGGCCTATATGTGTCCCTAGTGTAGGGAGGCCCGTGGTCATGGATAGGCGCAAGGCTCGCGCCGGGTAGAGGGACTAGCATGGGGCATGTCGCGCACGCTGTACCAGCCATCTAAGCCATCCCGCCTCACCCACCCCCAGCCCACGCCTGCTGCCCAGTCTACGCTCGCCGCGGTGTGCTCCTGCCACATCATGCGCGCCCTACATGGACCCTCGTGTGGGGAGGCTCGACGTAGTGGGCAGGCGCAAGGCCCGTGCCGGCGGATGGGGTTGCGAGTGTTTGTGCGTGTTGCACAGCCGGCGATCAACCTGAGCTGTCAGGCGCAAAACAGCAGCAAACAGGTGGCCTGACTGCCCATGGGTAGCGGCAAGCGATGAATGTCCATGAGGGCGGGCGCGGACGTGGCGCACGCGTGGCTAGTATGTGGGGGGGGGGCGGGGCCTTGGGGCGGGTGTGTGGGGGCGGGTCCTCTGGCACTGGGTGCGGGTGAAAGCCTGTTTAAAGCACCCCGTTCCATGGAATCACCCAGCCACACTACACGGCCATCCATCTTACATGTGGTCAAGCCCATGTGCAAGAGGTTAGGGCCGGGCGTTGACCTTTGCATGCGGGCGAGGGGCTGGAGCGTGGTATGTGCATGGGCCTGGTGCGGCACCCATGCCAGATCCACGGCTTGACCCCTGCCATGACCCCACCCGACGGAATCACCCAGCCACACTACACGGCCATCCATCTTACATGTGGTCAAGCCCATGTGCAAGAGGTTAGGGCCGGGCGTTGACCTTTGCATGCGGGCGAGCGGCTGGAGCGTGGTATGTGCATGGGCCTGGTGCGGCACCCATGCCAGATCCACGGCTTG
This sequence comes from Chlamydomonas reinhardtii, assembly GCF_000002595.2. Lineage (NCBI taxonomy): Eukaryota > Viridiplantae > Chlorophyta > Chlorophyceae > Chlamydomonadales > Chlamydomonadaceae > Chlamydomonas > Chlamydomonas reinhardtii. The sequence goes on along the minus strand of NC_057014.1, from coordinate 3,484,503 downwards.
ACCCCTGCCATGACCCACCGACGGAATCACCCAGCCACACTACACGGCCATCCATCTTACATGTGGTCAAGCCCATGTGCAAGAGGTTAGGGCCGGGCGTTGACCTTTGCATGCGGGCGAGGGCTGGAGCGTGGCCTGGGCAGCCCGCCACGCCGCACCCTGGTCAATGTAACCCCATCCGCCGGCACGGGCCTTGCGCCTGCCCACTACGACGAGCCACCCCACACGAGGGTCCATGCAGGCATGATGTGGCACAATTACACCGCGGCGAGCGTGGGCTGGGGTGGTGGTGGTGAGGCGGGATGGCTGGTACAGTGTGCGCGACATGCCCCATGCTAGTCCCTCTACCCGGCGCGAGCCTTGCGCCTATCCATGACCACGGGCCTCCCTACACTGAGACCCATATAGGCGTGCATGATACGGCAGGATTACACCGCGGCGAGCGTAGACTGGACAGCAGGCGTGGGCTGCTGGGCGGCGGAGGGGGAGGGTGAGGGGGCTGGCGGCACCCCACACCTGCCCACACCGCCTCACCCATGTTGTATTCCATAGATACTCACGCTTACTATGCGGAGGACAGGCACATAGGCATGGGGCGGGGGCGGGGGCGGGGGCGGGGGCGGGGGCGGGGGCGGGGGCGGGGGCGGGGGCGGGGGCGGGGGCGGGGGCGGGGGCGGGGGCGGGGCGGGGCGAGGCGACCAACAGGGCCGGGAAAACGGCGTGGCGAATTCGGTGGCGCCATCGCTACCGACTGTATTTCCACTGCATTCTTACGAGAATAATGTTTAGCACTACGACCTTTGCTATTGGAAACAAATTTCCCACTAGATTAGTGGAAAGTTCCTCCCACTGGCTTAGTGGAAACCACTGTGACGATGAGCTGTGCGCTTTTACATTCATGGCTCTCGCTCGCAGAGCGCTGTTGCAAGTTTAATTGATACCATACTGCTCGCAGAGTACAGATGCATCAAAGAATGAAGCAGCGCTTAAGGACATAGAGGCGAAGGCGAAGGCCGCGCTGGAGGCTGAAGAGGGCAAGGCCGTGGGCAAGGCGAACGGAACGCTGGCAGCAGCTGCGCCGCGCACCGAGCCGTGGTGAGTGAGGGGCAGATCATCTGGCCACGACTGAAGCGCACCGCTGTGGCAGTTTGCAGGGGTCTGGGGTTGGGGCTGGCCGCCTGCACTGGCCTGCATGGGTGCAATTACTGCAATAGCTAGGGCTGAAGCTTTCGCAGGGGATGGGGGAAGGGACAGCAGCTAGCGTTCCGTGCAGGGGATCCCGGGATCGGGCAGGTTGGAATTGTGGTGATTCCCCTTTTACCCACCACGCACCCACGTGCATGCCTCCATTTAGCATAGCCCTTGGGATTGCCCTCCTTTGGGGTTGGGAAACGACTATCCCATCAGTCATCACCTGCCAATCCACAACCCCAACCCCCACGCCCAACCCCTGGCCCTGCTCCAACTCACCTCATCCAACCTCACCCTTCCCCTCCCTCTCCACCCCTTCCCATCCACCCCCTCCCCCCCTTTCCACACGCCCACAGGGTCGAGACCATCAGTTGGAACCCCCGCGCGTTCATCCACCACCACTTCCTCACGCCGGAGGAGGCGGACCACCTGGTCGGGATCGGGTCCAAGAGGGTGGGTGGGAGAGCGGGGGACCGGGTGTGTGTGTATGGGTGCGCGTGTGTATGCGTGTATGTGAGTGACTGTGTGTGCGTGTATGTGTGTGTGTGTGTGTAGGTAGGGGTACAGCGCAGTCCACTACAGGGCAGGAAGTGCAGCGGCATACACACATGAATCAATGAAGGGATACAGCGTGGCGTGGGTCAAGTCCGGGAAGGGGGGGGGGGGCCGTTGTGGCGCTACCGCATATGTCCCAACCCCAGCTCTTGCGCCTCCAACCCAACCTCCCCACCCCGTTTCCCCGCCCTGCCACTCCCTACCCCACTCCCATCCCCCAGGTGAGCCGCTCGCTGGTGGTGGACGCCCAGACGGGGCAGTCCCGGCTAGATGACATCCGGACCAGCTTCGGAGCCGCGTTCGGGTGCGTTCTTAGGGGCTGGTGGGGGCGGTGGGGGTGGGGATAGTGACGGGGGCAGGAGTAGCGGTGGTGGGCGTGGGTCGGGAGTTGGAGGCGGCAGGCGCGGGTGGCAGCAGCTTTTGAGGGAAGGCGCTGGTCACGTGTCAAGCCGCAAGTGGCAGCACCCCGAACACACCACCCTGCACGCCCCCCCCCACACACACACGCCGCAAACACACACACACACACACACACACACACACACACACACACACACACGCATACACACACACACACGCCGCAAACACACACACGCACACACACACACGCCGCAAACACACACACGCACACACAGGCGCGGCGAGGACCCGGTGATTGCGGAGATCGAGGAGCGGGTGGCGGAGTGGACCCATCTGCCGCCGGAGCACCAGGAGCCCATGCAGGTGCGTGTGTGTGTGTTTTGGGGGGGGGGGGTTGCCTGAGTGGAGGGGGGCCAGTGGTGGGGGAGGGGCAATGGCGGCGGGGGCACTTTGCCACGATCCCAAGTTAGGGCATACACCGGCTTAGGGAGAGAGGTGTTCGGCATGGGGCTGGGAACAGGTTATGAACCCGAGCCCACTCAAGCCGCTTCGGGGGGTAAAGTCGGGGGAGGTAGCAGCTCCGGTGGAAGAAAGCAGCGCGGCATTCGGGGGGGAGGACAGGCAATCAGGCATGGCCCCATTTGGAACGATGTGTACCAGAAGAAATCAATCTTCGTGCCCACCTGCTTGTGTGTGTGTGTGTGTGTACATGTTGATGTGTGTGTGTCCAGATCCTGCGCTACGTGGACGGCCAGAAGTACGGCGCCCACTGGTGGGTGGTGGTGACGGCAGAGCCGCGGGGGGCAGGGGTGTTGCCGGGGGGTCACATGCCGTAGGGGGGGGGCGGCAGGGGCAGGCGGGCGCTGGGTGCCTGCGTGGGGCTGCATGGGGCTGCATGGGGCTGCATGGGCTGCATGGGGCTGCATGGGGCTGCAGAGGTGGGCTGTGAAGGGGCCTGTGATGGGGCTGCAGAGGTGGGCTGTGAAGGGGCCTGTGATGGGGCTTTTGTTGGGTGGGGGGTGCTGGGGCTGTAGCGGCTCCAGGGGCTGTGCTGCCGCGGGCGTCTCGGCTGCAGCAGTGGGGCTGGGGTCGTCCGGCCCATTGCGGTGAGGCGGGGAGCATGAAGACACAGGGCGGTTCACGCTCTGGTGGTTACGTTGTTGCGTAGTTGGGTGGTTGGGCAGCAGTTGATAATCCGCCAAACGCCAAATGCCAACGCCAAGCAGGCGCCACGAACCCAGCCCGACGCACCCGCCCCCACCTGCTCACTGGCTCCTACCTGCCCCCACCCGCCCCCACCTTCCTACCCCCACCTTCCTACCCCCACCTTCCTACCCCCACCTTCCTACCCCCACCTTCCTGCCCCTACCCGCCCCCACCTGCTCCTACCCGCCCCCATACCTACCTGCTCCTACCCGCCCCCCCCCTCGCCCAGGGACTGGTTTGACGACCCTGTGCACCACGCCGCCTACCTGGCCGAGGGCAACAGATACGCCACCGTGGTGCTGTACCTGTCGGGTGAGGGAGAGGGGAGGGGAGGGGGGGTAAGGACACACCAGCTGCCTCCCCCACTCATCGCCTGCACGCGTCGCGCACACAGACACACACACACACGCACACTCTCGCTCTCCTCCTCCTCCCGCACCGCACAGACGTGGAGTACGGCGGGGAGACCAACCTGCCGCTGGCTGATGCCATTGACCCCGAGGCGCAGGTGGGTAGGTGTGGGGTGGGGATGGGACTCCACCATTCCCAGTGAAGTAAACGGGGCAGGGAGGGCGGCCGTGTGAGGGATCGGGACTGGGTTGTGAAGTGCGGTTGACGGCTGACACATACTGGTGCTTGGGTTGCTGCGGCGTGTCAGCACCGCACGTGGACGACGTGACTGCACGCTGTGACTCCGCCGCCGCCCGCGCCTGTATCCGTCTCTCCCGGACCTCTTCCCTCCCCCTATAAGAGGGGGAATTCCTCCGGGGGAAGCATTCCGTTGTTCACATCAATGGCTATTCCTCCTCTGCGCCTCTCTCGCGTTGTCCCTGCAGTCCCCCAAGGGCTTGTCGCCCTGCGCCAGTGCGTGGGGCATCAGCGTCAAACCCAAGAAGGGCGATGCGCTCCTCTTCTTTGACATGGACATCATGGTGGGTTGACTGGCGTGGGGGCGGGGAGGGAGGGCGTGGAGGTAGGGGTGGTAGCTGAGTGGGTGCGGAGGCAGGGAGGAGGGAGGAGGTCACCGTCCATGCCGTGACCCCCGACGTGTACCTACATGCTGTCTGCCCCCCCCCCCCACACACACACACGCCACATTTGCTGCATCGCATACACTGTCTTTCCGCAACGTTTTCCTTGTGCTCTTTAACACACGCCACACCCCACCCCACCCGCACCCACCCCCTTGTGCGCAGGGCAGTGTGGGCGACCGGCGCACACTGCACACCGCCTGCCCAGCCATCCGGGTGCGTGGCGCACATGCCGCTGCCTTAGGGGAGGGGGGGGACGCTGGGCGGGCGAGCCTGGCCCTAGCAGATTCCGTTCTCTCCTTCACTATCATGTCCGCTTAGAACCATCCCCTGACCCCCTCCCCCAAATACGGCACCGAACACACACACATACACACGAACACACAAACGCACGTCTGGGCAGGCTTCGTTTTGTTGGGTTCTTTACCGCACGCACACACGTGTTTACCCAGCAGGGCACCAAATGGACGGCCACCAAGTGGATCCACAACAAGCCCTACATGGGCGAGTACGACCCGCTGGCTGCCGCCGCCCGCTGCGCCGACACCGCCGCCGACTGCCCGCAGCTGGCGGCGGCGGGCGAGTGCGAGAAGAACATGGCGCGCATGGCGAGTGGCGGTGCGGTGCGGGAGGGCGAGAGGGGGAGGAGAGCGAGTGGGGGAGAGGGGAAGGGAGAGGGAGGGGGAGAGGGAACAAGGGTAAGGTTGGGAAGGGTGCACCGTGGGCGGCGCGTGGCGTTGCATCACCTCGCATGCGACCGTCCGGTCCCTTGCGAACCCCCCCCCCTCTCCCATCCCACCGCCGGTCATCACCGCCCATCACTCACCACCCCACCCCGCCTCCCTGTTGCTGCTGCTGCACCGGTGTGCACAGGTGGGCGTCACGGGCATGTGCCGCGCCAGCTGCCGCGACTGCCGGCAGTGCGCCGCCGGCGACGTGCTGTGCCAGCGCTACAACATGAAGAGCCTGGTGCGAGCCCGCGCCATGCGGGCAGCAGCCGGGGTGCAGGCCGCCGCGGCGGCGGGGCAGGCCGCCAAGGCCTAGCCTGGCTTAGCGCGGCCTTTCGGACCTAGCCTGGCTTAGCAGTGAGCGCGGCCTAGACTGTTATAGCCTGGCTGCGCAGTGAGGGTGGCCTAGACTGTTATAGCCTGGCTTAGCGGGCGGTCTGGCCTGGTGCCATAGGGGGAGGTCTAGCAAGTGGGCGGGTGGGCGGCTTAGCGAGCGGGCTGCATTACCGTACTGCCAGGAAGTTTTTTCCAGTGCTAAGTTTTTTTCGGCTGCCAGGGATTAATATTTAACGTTTTCTGAATAACTTTTTTTGTTTGGGCGGGATTTAAGTCTAAAATTTTTCGGCGCATGCTGAGGCCGCGCCGGCGTGCTCTGCCACACGCCGGCGCAGCCCCACCGCACGCCGGCGCAGCCCCACCAGACAGCATACGGTACCGTACGCCATAGGGAAACGACTCCCACTGCTCCATTCCAAGCTCTCCGACCTATCTGGCCCAGCAGCCGACCCATTTCCGTCCAATGCGCTCTATGATTGGGTGCATCCAGAAACGTGTGGCTCTGCGTGTGTGACCATCGGAACACACACGCGTGTGCCCCACCCCGCTGCCCTTCCCCGCGCAACCCCCAGTTTTCCCGCAGCTATTACGTTTTTTTCATTTGGAACGCAAATTATCATTAAAGTTTTCCAAATTAAGTTTTTTTTAATGCCAAAAAACGAATTATGAAAAATACTTCCTGGCAGTACGGTATGCAGCAGCGTCGGCCGAGGTGTGGCCGTGTGGACGTGGGCAGTCGTGGGGCAGGTTGTCAGGTGGTGGGTGATGGTGGGAGCACACCTGTGAAGCCATGGCTAAGATCTTGAAGGGCTGATGATGGGGTTGTAGCATAGGGGCTGCAGCAGTGCGACGTCACGGTGCGACGTGTGATGTGGAACCCAACCAGGAGAGGAGAAGCCAAGTGCTGATCAGCTGATGTGAGGAGCTTAGGATGTTGGAAGAGCGTGGGAAGGAGCACGCTGTCAAAGAGACGAGCGAGCGCTTTGCGTGCGCGTGTTTATTTGTGGAGGCAGCGTGCGTTGCGGTGCTGCGGCGCGTGCCCGCTCGTCCCAACTCCCTTCATGGTGTGCACGTGCATGCACCGGTCATGACGTCTGTGGTTGGGGCTGTTTCGGGCCCAGACGATGCCAGCACATAGGCATGGCACTTGGACGGGGTCATCGGACTCCCACCGGAGTACGGACGGTCAGTGCTCAGGGGCTCCGCGATGTGTGTGCAGTGTGCCTGCCGGGCGATGACGGAAGCCAGAGTACAAACGCACCAGAAGGCGCGAAGTCAGCGCGCACGCGGACCTGCTGCGCCAGGAGCTTGGCCGCATGGCCGCTGCGGCGCCGGCCAGCCGCCCGCCGCCCTCCAGAGCCCGGTGGCTCGCACTGAGCGCTTGCTGGCGGAGAGGGCGTATCGCCGTGAACCGGGCGGACTTCGGGGGACGTTGACAGGGATGGGCCACGGCGAGGGGGGCCCATGGTTCAGCACGATGGCAAGCACCGCCCGGCGCATGGTTGTGATGCGCGTCTAATTCCACAAATCAAAGCCAGCGCTGAAACGGGTGTGCGAGGGGAGCGCAGCGCGCTCGCATCGGAGGTTTCTGGCCTTTTGCCGGTGACCCGTCGATTCCAGTTGGCCAGCCTCCCTAAACCGGTACACTTTCCAGCTACACGAATGGATAATGGCTTTGTATAATTGCGTCTGATGAACCTCCCAGGCTGTGCCAGAGCGAACCAGTTGAGCGAACCAACAGTTTATTTCTCGCCGCAAGCAAATGGGCGCGGCTTAAGCCGCCCACCGATATATGAACGATGTAGTTGCTCAATTCCTTGGCGGGTTGTGCGGCGGGCGCAGACGAGGGGGCGCACCGCATGCAATGTGCACGCGGCAGCGCTCCAAGCCCCAACAGGCGCTGTTTTTGGAAGCCCTGCCAGTAAGAAGTGATCGATGCAACGAGTTTGGGGTGAACACATGTCGCTGACGAGGGTGGTGACGATGTAACCTTTTTCGCACGAAGGCGCTGGCGTGGAGGCGAGCGCGCCAAGCAGTGCGAATGCTACAAACAGATTGCGCATGTCCGAGCCGAACGGGCCATCAGCCACGGGTGCGGGCGCGGCCAACTGGAGGGCGGATGGCAGCTCGACGGCAAATCAGCCTGCGCCTTCGACTCCACGCCAGGCCTCACCAGGGGCCCTGAGCGACCTGCTACCGTGAGTCATGTCTGGGTAGCGCAACGTTTCCTGGGGGGGGGCGTGGTGTTGGGGCTGGGTGCGTGAGAGGCTGGTGTCGTGTCAGTGCTACCTCCCCCTGCACGCCGCCTTCCCCGGCTCGCGCCAACCAGGAACTCTCGCGCGGCCCGGCTCTGAAACGCACATGACCTCCTTCCAAATACCTCCATTATGCTCTCGCAATCCTCACCACGCCACAGCGCGCCTTCCGGCTCTCCCGAGGACGCGCGGCTCGGCGCCCGCGTGGCGGTTATTGACGCACGGCTGGCGCACATTCACCACCAGCTAGCGGCTGTGTCAGCAGCCGTCAACCGCTGGGGCAGTAGCAACGGAAACGGCGGCGGCAGTAGCACACCATTTACGCCCTCCGAGAGGCTGCTCGCGGCCTTTGCCACCACGACTGGCGGCGGCGGCAGTAGCAGCAGCAGCTGGAGTTGGGGCTTGCGGTCAGCCAGCAGCGGTGGCGGCAGCATTGCAAGTGGAGGCGGGGGTAGCGCGGGGTCGGCTGCAGGTGCCGCGGCCGCTGCTGCCCTGGCCGTTCCCTCGTCCGCTGCGTCTGCGACACCAGCAGTAGCACCCACAGCACCAGCAGTAGCACCAGCACCAGCGACACCAGGACGGCCACCGGCGCCTGAGCTTTCAGGGCTGTTGGACCCCTCCGGGACGTGGGACATCCGGTCAGCCGCCGACCTGGATGCGAGGCTGGGCGTGACGGGCTGCGGCGAGGCGGTGGCTGCGGAGCTGCTGCGGAGCCCAGGGGTGAGCTGGGCTGGGCTAGCGGGGTTCGGGTTCCAGTTGAGGATGGGGTTGGGGCTGGGGCTGGGCTTGTATCTGGGGGATGTGGGTTGGAAAGCGCGTGGTGTGGATAAGGATTTGTTCTCACAATCTGGATGTGGGTCGGGTTGTTGGCCGGGCGTGTATCAGGGAGCGATGTGGGTCGCAGGCACGCAGCAAAAGCCGCAGCTTTCACCTTGCATTCAAGGGTTTGCCCCATCTCTGCTCCCCCTCAGGGCCAGACGCGACTGCTGCGCGCACTGCTGGCTGCGGCGGCCTCACAGCTGCTGGCGGCGCTGGATGAGGCACGACATGCCGGCAGCAGTGGCGGCACCAGAACCAGCTACGGCAGCAGCACCAGTGGGCAGCCAGGGGCTTGTGACCGGCAGCTGCGGGCTCCTCTGATGCAGGAGCAGCAGCAGGAGCAGCGGGGGCATCAGCAGCATCAGCATCGAGAGCGCGAAGGCAGCGCGGAGGCAGAGGTGTTGGCCGAGGCGGAGGCAGCATTACAGGCGGCTCGGGAGGTGGGTTCACTTGTGCCTAAATATTTGGTTTAGCGATCAAGCTGGTTCATTCAAACTCCACACGGGTTACGCCATTGCGCGATGCGCTGATGGCGGTGGGCTATGCGCTTGCGCGCGTGCTTCCACGGGGTCCAACAGCTGGGTAGCGCTCCCAGCCGCCATTACTGCGGTTCTCGTGTCCACACAAGGCCTTTGTTCCCGTTGTCACTTGGTGTTGGCTCCCTGGACTGCGCTCGCCTCACCGCCCCCCGGCACAGGTCTTCGAGGAGGCGTGTGGTGTGTGCGGGCCCCAGCACCATGCCCGCTCTGTGAGCGCCAACAACGGCAGCAGCAGTAGCAACAGTAGCAGCAGCAGCAGTAGCAGTAGCCAGGGTCCGAGAAGCAGCAAAAGCCCCGGGCCCAGCGCGGCTGCCCTGCCCACCTGCACGCTGCCCAGCGCGGCGGTGCTGCTGGCTACGCGCGGGCTGGAGGCGGTGCGGCGCTGCGCGGCGGCGGCGGCGGCGGCCTTGAGCCGAGCGGCGGCCCGGGCAGCGGACCTCCCGAGGCACGCTGCAGCGCCGGCGGCGGCCGCACCGGCGGCGGCACCGGCACAGGCAGCAGCAGATCAGGTTGCGGGGCAGCCGGCCGGTCCTCCCGGTCCTGCGTCGGCAGCTGCCGCTGACGGTGTCTCTGCGCCCGAGTCGTCTGCGGTCGCGGCCGCTGCCAGCGGCGGTGCGAGCTGTGATGCGACGGAGCTTGCGCCAGCCGGTGGCGGCGGCGGTGGGGGCGGCGGTGGGGGCGGCGGCGGTGGCGGCCTGCAGGTCTGCATTGCTATGGGCGGCGGCGGTGGAGGCAGCAGCGGTGTCAGCGGCGGCGGCCGAACAAGCGCTGCCGCGGGCTGTGGCGGTGCAGGTGCCCCGCCGGTCTCGGTGGCAGCAGGCACGGCTGTGTCGGCGGCGGGGGCTGCTGCTGAGGCGCTGGCTCCAGCCGGAGGGAGCCTGACCTCCAGCCCCGCATCACCCGAGGCCGCTGGCAGCAGCAGCACAGGGGGCGACGGACAGGTCACAGGTATGGCTGCGGCCCCTGCTACAGCCGCCGCGTCCCCAGCAGCAGCTGTAGCTGTAGCTGCCGCTGCTGCACCTGCCGCTGCCGGTGGGGCCCCGGAAGAGGCAGGAGCAGTAGCAGGTGCCGATGACGAGCTGTTGTCAGAGCCGTGGCGAGTGGCCCTGACGCTGGCAGAGCTGCTGGTCGCGGAGGCAGAGGCGGCCGCCGCGGCGACGGCGGCTCGGGCAGCGCTGCGGGAGGCCGAGGCGGCCGCGTTGCTGGCCGCCGCGGCGGCGTCAGCCGCAACGGATGCCAAGGCTGTAGCGGCCAAGGCGTCAGCGGACGCAGTGACCGCCCGGTCCCGCCCGCCGGCCTGGTCGCCGCTGCTAGTGCCGTCTCCGGCAGCAACAGAGACCTCCCCTCGGGCCCTGTATGTGACGCAAGGAGACGCCGGAGTCGCCGCCGCAAGCAACAGCACGCGCAGCAGCATGCGTAGCAGCACTCGCGGCGGAAGCGTGGGCAGCCTGTTCTCGGCGCTCGCCGGCGCGCAAGCCGCCTCGCCGCAGCCCGCAGCCAATTGGCGCAGCACCAGCGCACGCGCTACTGTTGGCAGTAGAACCAGCAGCGGCGCCAGCCATGGCAGCAGCAGTAGCAACAGCAGTAGCAACGGCATGGGCACCAGCAGCAGCAACGGCACTGGACCCAAGGCGGCACCTCAGTCCGTACCAGCCTCACCAGTGTCCACCTCGCCCAATGAGGAGCTGCGACAGGCCTCGGTCTCGCCGCCCGCCGCCGCGCCCGCTGGCGCGGGCACAGCGGTTGGCCCGTCCTCGCCCCCGTCGCCCGCCTCCACCCCCCGGGGCGGCGGCGGTACCCCTCCGCCCACGCCCACCACCTCCACCACCACCTCGACCGCCACCGGGTCAGGGCCCGGGTCCCCCGCGCGGCAGCGGCCGCTGCTGACGCCGGGGCTGGGGCTGGGGCTCGGGCGCAGCGTCAGCCGCCGCGCCGGCAGCCGCAGCCTCAGCAGCAGGGGCGCCGGCGGCAGCAGCAACAGCATCTTTGGCGGTGGCGGCGGCGGCGGCCGGGCAGCGAGCGGCGCGGCTGGGGGCTCTGCTACAGCCACCGCCGCGGGCAGAGCTGGCAGTAGCTTTGTAACGGACGCCAGGAGCGGCCCCCTGCGGGCCGGCGGCCTGTTCGGCCCGGCCCCAGCACCCGCGTCAGCCGCTGCGCCGTTTGCGCCCGCCGGTGCTTCACCCCGCGCCGCCACACACGGTAGTGCCAGGGCCGCGTCTGCAGCTCGTGCGGCACCCACGCATACAGTCACCATGGCGCCCGCCGGCCTACTGGCACCCACCGGGCATCAGTCGCCGCCACCGTCACCGGCGTCGTCACTGCCAGGCGTTCCGGCACCGGCGCAGGAGGTCGAGCGGCTGGAGGTCATTGCGGCGGCGGCGGGGGCCTCAGCGCAGCAGTCGGCGGCGGCGGCGCACCCGCCGGTCGCGGTGCCGGCGCCTCAGCAGCAGCCGGTGGCGGCAGTAGCACCGCAGCCGGTGGCGGCAGTAGCACCCCAGCCGGTGGTGGCTGCAGCACCCCAGCTGGGAGCAGTCGTGGTGGGGGTGGCACCGCAGCTGCCGGGATCGATGGCCCTAATTGAGCCACCACCAGCGGCGGACCAGCCAGCGCGGGACCAGCCAACGCCGACGACGCTGCGAACACCGGTGCAAACCCCGCCAACGCCGGCTGTGCGCAGCGGAATGCTGACTGTGAGCATTGGCGGCGGCGGCGGCGGCGGGCGCTCCGGAGCCGTGCTGAGTGCGGGCACCTACGTTAGCGCTGGCGGCGGCGGTGGCAGTGGCAGTGGGGCACGCGGCACATGGGCGGGTGAGGGCAGTGCCGGCACCGCTGCTTCCAGCTCCGGCACAGGGCTTGCCTCGGCGCCACCGCAGCTGGCTGTCGCTGGCGAGGGCCTGGGCAGCGCCTCAGCTGGCACCGCCGCCACCGCAGGCGCTGCTGCCAGCCCCGGCGGCAAGGGCGTTGGCAGCCAGCAGCCTTCTGTCTCGGCGGCAGCCACTGCAGGAGGGAGTGTCGCTGCCGGCACACCTGCTGGGGGCTTTGTACGCATAAGCCTGGGCGGTGGCAATGGCGCCAGCACTGGCAGCGGCGGCGGTAGCGGCGTTGGCGCTGGGCCGGCAGCAGCGGTTTCAGCGCCGCAAGCACGCGTGGGGGTGAAGGCAGCCGCGGGCCGCGATAGCAGCAGCCGTGCAGCGGCGGCCGCGCTGGTGGCGGAGGCTGTGCAGCAGGAGCGGGAGGCGGTAGCCGTTGCCGGCAGCGGCCCGCCAGGCGTTGCGGGCCAGCGCTCGGCCCAGGCAGTGGGCAGCGAGCAGCGGCCCCCGGCACAGCAGCAGGTGCAGGAGCGTGTCGTCGAGCCGCAGCAGTCGCATGTTGCAGCGGCAATTGCCGGTGCGGAACTTGACGGCTCGGAACTTGACGGCTCGGCGGCGGAGGCGGCGACGGAGGCGGCGGAGTTTGAGACAGAGGCGGGCGGCAGCATTGCTGCAGCCGCAGCAGGTGCTGGCGCTGGTGCCATGGCAGGAACCGTCGTGGTGCCTGTCGCGGGAGAGGAGTGTGCGGTAGAGGCGCAGGCGCTCCATCCGGGTGGTGGCACACCGGCGCCAGCAGCAATAGCAGCAGAGCTGACACCGTCACCGGCGCCGCCAGCAGCAGCAGTAGCAAAGTTGACACCGTCACCAGCTCCAGCAGCAGTAGCAGCTATGACGGTACCGGCGGCGCCGTCGGCCCTGGCGGCGGCGACTGCAAGCGCTGCTGAGCCGCCAAGCCCGCCCAGCTTGCTGGTATCTCAGCCACACAAGCTCGCTGCCCCCGTGGAAGCAGCGGCAGCATCAGAAGCAGCCGCAGCCGCCGAGCCACCCACCGCGCCGCATTACACAGCAGGGCAGGCAGAGCTGGATCCGGAGCCAGTGACAGCAGCTGCTCAGCCTGAAGCCCACGCCGATGCCAACTCTGCTGCTCAAGATGCTGCTGCTCAAGATGCTGCTGCCGCTGCGGTGGCGGCAGCGCAGGCTGAGGTAATGGCAGAGGCAGCTGCAATGGAAGCGGCAGCGGCAACCAAGGCGGCGGATGCCGCCGCGGCAGCGGCGGCGGCGGAGCTGCGCGCGCAGGCGGCGGTGTCGGCGGCGGAGTCGGCCCTAACGGCTGCGATAGCGGCGGCAGAGGGGCTGCGGGGCCGGGAGGCGGGCGCGGTGGTTCCTGCGCTGCTGCTGGCGGCGGGCTGCGGCCTGCGGCAGCAGCTGTCGCTGTCGCTAGCGGGGCTGGAGGCGCTGAGCGCGGAGGAGCAGCAGCAGCAGGCGGCTGCAGCAGCGGCTGCAGCGGCGGCGGCGGCGGCGGCGGCGGCGAATGTTACTACTGGCAGGAGCACTATTAGCAGTAACGGCGGCGGCGGCGGTGTTGGTGGCGGTCTGCTGGAGCCGCGGGTGGGGCTGGGGGCGGTGGAGTCTTCGGGGCCGCGGGCGCGGCTGCGGCTTATGGCCGTGCTGACGGCGCCAGCACCCAGCCCGGCGGGTGAGTCATGGACCAGCAGGGTGGGACGGTGTGTGTGTGTGTGGAGCCTAACGAACAGGTCCCAAGGGGTGGGTGGGCGAGCGGTTGTACTGGTTCACTTGATGCAATGCACTTGATGCGATGCGTGTGTCAGCCATTGATGTGGGTGCCTTGGGTGCGTTGGCGGTTTCTTTATATGTTGCGCCTGTTCTAATCGCAACCGTTCGCGCGTCCCCATGCGAACTCCTTTCCGCCACCGCAGCCACAGAGAGTGCCACGCTTAGCCTCCTCGCAGCAGCACGGGCGCTGTGCTTCGCACACGCAGCCGCCACAGCCGCCGATGCCTTGCGGCCGCTCGAGGCGGTGACCGCGGCGGCCCCGTGCACGCTTCCTCGCCTGCAGCACCTGCAGCGGGCGGCGTCATTGCTTGCGCCCGCTAGCAGCATCTCTGCGCCGCCGCCGGAGCCACACACGCGCGCGCCGCTGCAAAGCGCGCACAGCGGCACGCCGAGCGCGTGCGGGTGCGACGGTCATACAGCAGGTGGCGGCGGCCTAGTGCTGAACGGCAGCGGAGGCGGCGGAGGCGGCGGTGATGCAGCGGGGTATGCGGCCGCCCGCCTGCCACCTACGCTGCTGGCGACGGTGACGGTGGTCGCCATGCCCGCACTGCTGCCTGAAAGCCACGACAACCGCAGTAGCAGCGTAAGTGGTGGTACGGGCGGCAGCAGCAGTGGCGCCTCGAACGGCAGCAGCCCGGGTTCTGCTGCCCGCCCGCGAGGCGGTGGGAGCAGCACCAGCAGCAGCGGCAGCCGCACAAACGCCAGTGGCAGTAGCAGTGGCACTGGGGCTCGGAGCGGCGGTGGCAGTGGCTTCACTGGGAGCAGCAGTAGCAAGGGACCCGGCAGGAAGCAGGCGGGCGCAGCGGCGGAGGCGTGGGCATGGGCATGGACGTGGGACTTGCAGGCGCTGGTGGCGGCGGGTCGCCTGCCGCCCCCCGGGCCCCTCGGGCCCGGCTGGGCTGGAGCGGTGGAGGCGGAGGCAGTGGCAATGGCAGCAGCAGCGGAGGCGCAGCTTCAGGCTTTGTGCGGGTCGGGCACTGCTGAGTCCTGGTGGCGGCGGCAGCTGTCACGTGGGGTACCGGGGGGCGCCGGGAAGCCAGAGGAGGAGCAGGGGACTGCCACCTCTGCCACCACGGACCCTGCCGGGGGTTCGGCAGCCGTGCCGCCGCCGCCGCTGCCGCGGGCCGACGTTGGGCTGCTGTGCGGGCAGCTGCCGCAGCTACTGCCGCCTCAGCCCATAGAGGTGGAGTATTACACTGTTGCTTAGAATCGGGAAGCGGCGTCGAGTGGATTGGCAAGAATGAGTGTGTCAATGGAGCGGCTGGGACTGATTTCTGTAGAGATACTGATACTTGTGTGGCGATTCTCGGCTCTGGGTCAAAGGAGCCTGGGGCGCTACTGCGCGTTTCCGAAGCGTGACGACTGCTGTACGGACAGCGCCCGGCGTGTGGCGTACTGTGCACAAGCGTGTGCGTTCATGGTGAGCAAGCAAGGAGTGTGGCCCGTTCTGGTGCATGGATGACGGTGCTTCAATGCTGGTGGAACGAAATGCGTGATTGCGGATTGGGACTCGACATCCTCGAAGATCAGGCAATGGGCAATGGGGAAGTGGGCGTTACCGTACATAAGCTCTGCAGCCCTTGTGGAGGCGTGTCACGTCAATTGTCGGCTCAGGGTGGCGGAGGGGTGGCGGGAATGCGGGATCTCCGCAAGTGGTGCCGGGTCTGGGGCGGACGTTCTTGGCGGGGGTCCCAGTGCGAGGGTAAGGAGCAGGTTGGCGTTGTCTTGTAGGGGTCCCGGTGCGCGTAGCCTGAGCAGAGGCGCTGGACAAGTTAAGCTGCAGTGCCGTGAGCAGGCCCCGACTTAGAGCGATAACAACCTTTGTAATGTTGCGTACATGTCATCATGCAATCTGTGGCATGCACAGCTTGAACCGGTTGACAAGTCTACCGGTGTAATTGCGGGGAGCGCCTTACCCTGTGACAAAGGTGCGCTAATGAGGTTGAGGCCGGCCGACGTCATTGGCGCTCAAGGCTTTTTGCGACGCTGTCATGCATGCGTGCCAGCGAACATGTATATGCGCCTATGAGGAGAAGGGCATACCGGTAGTAAGCCATCCTTGCGCCAACGCACACGCATCCCAGCAGCAGCCTTGAATTGTACGGTAGCGCCGCCACGCCTGTCAAAGCCAGTTTGCCCGCTTGCTATTGTTAAGGGACGGCATGGTTATTTGCTCGACGTGCACGGCGCTTAGGGACTCCAAGAACGCCTGGGAGTGGCTGGGAGCTAGGAGGAGGGGCAAACAGGGGCAAAGGATCCAGAACCCGACAAGTGTCCCCGAATTCCCGATTCACGAACTTATATCGGCGTAACATATAGTGTAGTTATAGGTTGTCCAGTATAAAGCCTGCTGAACCTTACGTAGAAGCATCTCGGCAGCAAGCCCAACTGCAAGAATGCTTTCGCAAGCCGCTGTCTCGTTCCGCTCGCGCTACTCCAGCGCGCTGCTCGCTGCAGCTGCTGTGTCGGGCACAGCCTATGCCGCGCTCAACCGCGAGGGCACGGTGCGTAACTTGCTCACATCGCTCAAGCAACGACCTTCCGGAACAGCCTCTGACTATGAGACATAAAAATATGACTAGTTATAGTCATCGCATGCGCTGGCAGAGGTCTCCATGCTGCCTTCCCGGAGCAGCATTCGATCCCTGCACTCCATTCCCTGCACTGAACGCAAGCGCCCCCGGGCCTGGCGACACCAACCAATTCAGCCGCCAAGAACCCACAGACATCCTAGTTACTTCAATACAACGTCGCGCTTGCACGGCTCTTGCCCTCGTTGCAGAGCGTTGCGCACGCCGAGGCTGCCAAGCCGGCTAGCACCACCGCGCTGGACCCCAACGAGTTCCGGGCGTTCAAGCTCAAGGAGAAAAAGCAGCTGACCAAGAACACCTTCCTGTACAGGTGGGGGTAAGGGGTGACAGCGCCAGGCGGGTGTGAGGGGGCAGGGTGTGGCAGGGGGAGCAGGGTGCAGACAGGGGGGCTCGACCCTGCAGGTCAGGGTCTCAGCCAAGGGGGCGGGAGGGCCAAATTGCTTCCCTGACCTCATCTGCGCAGGGAGTACGGAACGGGGGCAGGTGTGGGCAGCGTGGGTGGGCTGCCAGCACCGTACCCTTATAAGCGCCTCCAAGGGTTGTTCCGTGTAGCGTTCGGACTCTTTTCAACCTGACGTCCTGACCTCTCCCAAACCACACACGCAACCCCCTCCCCGCTCTTTTGCATTGGGTTTGGGTTTAGTTCAGGCCGGTATTTACAACCCCGCACATACACAGACATACACGCAATCATCCACCCACCCACCCACCCACGCACAGGTTCGAGCTTCCGGACAACCAGACGTCGGGCATCTTCACCGCATCCTGCCTGGTGACGCGGTGCGTGGGTGGGAGCGTGGAGGTGGTGGGGGGTGGGGGTGGGGGTGGGGTTTGGGGGGTGGGAGCGTGGGGGTGGTGGGGTTTGGGGGATGGGGGTTTGGGGGTAGGCGTTTGGGGTTGGTGGGGGTTAGGGGGTTGGGGTTTGGGGGTAGGCGTTTGGGGGTGGGGGTGGGGGTTTGGGGGTAGGGGTGTCGGCGGGTTGACACGGTGTGCAGGTGCGGGTGGGGGCGGGGGATGAGCCACAGGGCTAGGGGGAAGGGGCGCTGACACGCGTGCCGGTCCGGTGCCGCGGCGGGTGCCGGGGTTTTGCGGTGCGAGAATGGACAAACAGCATTGGAGCAGCCGCCCAGCCGCGCCAGCCGGGGGTTGGCCAGGGTCAGCCAGACCGTGCTTGTGTAAAGTACTGGCGAATTGGGCGGGTCGACACCGCAATCCCTCCTCCCACCGGAAGTCACTGGACTGCACCGATACGTCGGCACTTCATACCTGCGGCGTTATCACCCCGTCTTCCATGGGCCCCACCCACCCACCCAATCACCCACCCCTTGTGCTTTTCGGACACACACACACACACACACACACACACACACACACACACACACACACGCTCGGTGCGAGGTAACTTAAGGTAACATCCATAAACCGTCGCTTTGCTGCATCGCATACACTGTCTTTGCGCAACGTTTTCCTTGTGCTCTTTAACACACGCTCGGTAAGTAACTCCGTCGCGTCATTGGGCGGGCTTTCGTTTCGTTTTTTAACACACACACGCTCACGCTCACGCACCACTCCACTCAACTCTCTCCCCCACTCATTCCCGCCTCCACTCCCCCTCCCCCCACCCAGCGCCATGCTCAAGGCCAAGCCGGAGGACGACAAGCCCAAGGCCGTCATCCGGCCCTACACGCCCACCTCCGCCAACGAGGCCAGGGGCTACCTGGACCTGGTGGTCAAGGTGTACGACCAGGTGCGGGGGTGG
>NC_057014.1:3466141-3466429 GCF_000002595.2 Chlamydomonas reinhardtii | reverse complement strand
GTCATCTGAGCGACCTGCGTATACACACACACACACACCTGCCGTACACGACACACACACGCACGCATGTTGAGCACGCACACACATGTGTATGCTTCACCTCGTCTTCCTTATGCCGCGCACGCAGATCTCGCTGGTGTACGCCAGTGTGAGCGAGAGCGACATCATCCTCAAGGTGCGGGACTGGGGGGAGGGGGGAAGGGGGGTGGTGGGGGCTGGCGGCGTGTGTGTATGGGGCCGTGGGCGAGTGGCGGTCCTGGTTATGGGTTCCAACTGACACATGCGCGC
>NC_057014.1:3354552-3466115 GCF_000002595.2 Chlamydomonas reinhardtii | reverse complement strand
CTCTCTCTCTCGCTCTCTCTCACACACACACACACACACACACACACACACACACACACACACACACTTCTGTGCTGCCGCCCAATGCCTTTCCATTCCCATGCTTATAGGTGAGCTCGACTACGACCAGCGGGCGGGAATATGGGAATTAGGCGTGCTGGGTAAACGTTGTTTAGCGCGCCCCAGGGTGCGGAGCATGGACGCATACAGGTGCATCGCGGGGTCAGGCCGAATGGTCGCCCGTGGGGTTACAGGCTTATCGCGGGTAAGTATGACTACCTGGGTGACGACAACCACGCGACGCTCGGTAAATTGGTAGGTATCCGTAAGTAACTCCGGCGTCGTCTGGGCGGGCTTTCGTTTCGTTTTTTAACACACAAACACACACACACACACACACACACACACACACACACACACACACACACACACACACACACACACACACACACACACACACACACACACGAACACACACACGTCGCTTTGCTGCATCGCATACACTGTCTTTGCGCAACGTTTTCCTTGTGCTCTTTAATACACACACACACACACACACACACACACACACACACACACACACACGGTACCGTGAGCACATGCATGGGTTTGCACCCTTGAGAGCGTGTGGACACGAATCCCCCCTCGAGGTTAGAGTAGCGGGGGTTGCGCGATTTCCGGTTGGTAAGACCGGCGGCTCACCGCAGCACCGGTATGCGAGGTAACTTCAGGTAACATCCCTAAACCGTCGCTTTGCTGCATCGCATACACTGTCTTTGCGCAATGTTTTCCTTGTGCTCTTTAACACACACACACACACACGCACGTGCGTGCTTCCTTCCCGTGTGCTCTCCCCCACTACGTTTCTCTGTACCAATCCTTGCAATCCCCCCATCCCTCCGACCCCTACGCCCTCTCAATCCCTCCACACACCCCACCCCCCACTCCATCCACCCCCCACCCCCCACAGGACAAGCTGGACGCGCTGGCTGCCGCGCACCCCGCGCAGCTGTCGGTGCACTACGTGGTTGACAAGGCGGCATGGGGCGGCCTGTTCTGGAAGGGCAGCCAGGGCCGGGTCAGCAAGGTGCGTGCGGGGGAAGGAGCGTGGGGAGAAGCCCGGGGATTGGCGTACCCCATCACCTCACATCTCCCACCATCTCCCGCCCCTGGCTCTCTACGAGCTGCCAGGCCCCCACTACCTCCACCCCTTCACCCCACACCGTAACCCCTCCAACTCCGCTCCTCCCCCCATCCCCACCTGCCCCCCACCACCTGCCATCCCCCCCCCATACACAGGAGCTGCTGGCGGCGCAGCTGCCCGCCGCCTCCAAGGACAGCCTGGTCATGGTGTGCGGCCCGCCCGGCATGATGGTGGCGGTCAGCGGCAACAAGGCGCCCGACTACTCGCAGGTGCGGGGGCGGCGGGGGCGGGGGGTTAACTCTGAACCAACCCCGTGAGGAAACAGTCGCACTGCAAGGAGAAACTGCAGCCGCATATGCGAGCTACTGTACGTCACCATAGGTTGTCGGGCGGGGGCGGGGGTGGGGGCGGGGGGGAGAGCTGCAGGTGTACAAGGCAGTGGAGGAGCAGGGTAGAGTGTGGGAGTGCGTGGGCGTGGGTGGATGAGTGGGACTGCCATGTGGGCAACCTCACTGCGCCTTGCTGTCCGTGTCCGCCACACGTGGGACTGCCGTGTGGGCAACCTCACTGCGCCTTGCTGTCCGTGTCCGCCACACGTGTCTACAACCCCAACCCCGGCACGCCGCCGCCACCTCTGCCGTCCAGGCATTGCCTGCTTCCAACCAGCCCATGCCTGCCCCCCCCCCCTTTCACCACCTCACCCACTAACACCCACTCACACTACCACGCACACGCACACGCAGGGCGAGGTGAGCGGCCTCCTCAAGGAGCTGGGCTTCGACTCCTCCAACGTCTACAAGTTCTAAACACGTGTGACACAGACACCGGGATGCTATGGCCGATCCGGGATGCTATCGGCGATCCGGGATGCTACCGCCGATGCTACCGGCGACTCGCCAGCCTGGCGGGCTCCGGTCCCTCTCTAGTGCTGATGGTCGGTGTATGGCGGCGGTGGCAATGTACGGTGGCGGTGCCCTGTGTGTGTTAGGTGAGGCTGGAGTCAGGAGCCCTGGAAGGGAGAGGCGGCGGCTGGGCGGCTTACCGTGTGTACGGTGTGGTGTGGTGTCGTACATACAGCCGTGTGCGCGACCTGGTGCATGTGGATTCAGGTTGCTCGTGATAGGGTTATAGGATCCACGAATGAGGGTCTGTTGGCGGTTAGGCACGCCTGCGTCCAGACATGCGTGTGTGTATGTGATCTTTCGCTGAGGCGATGCGAGGTGCCGGGGGCCAGGGGGGGGCCTTGGGGGGGCCCTGCGTGCCGTCCACGCGGAAGAATCAGCGGTGAGCCGTATCGGGCCTTTATTGGGCGACCGACCAGATGCTAACTGTTGAGTGCCAGTGGCGTAAACCGCAACCGGGCGTGTAGCGAGACTCAGCAGGTGGGCGTGCCTGCACGGGGTTGCATCTAGAGCAGGGCGTCGTACTACTAGCGAGTGTTTGCTGGCTCGTGAGCTGCGTGCCTGCGCCAGCACTCAGCAGATCCGTCGTGTAACCCATGCAATCTCCGTGTCGACCATGGCAAGACCATGCGTTCCTCACTTCCTCAATCCCTGCTCGACGTGGCCCCCGCCCCGAGCCCCCAACCCCCCAAGCCCCCCCAACGCACCATACATGCTAACCCCCCCCCGGCATTTCATGCAAGACGCACCGGGCCTGCTGGCACAGCAATTGAGGCACTTGTTGCGTAGTAGCGCAATCCCAGGCGCGTGGCACCTGCGGCGCCGTCGGCCGTGGGGATGGCCCTCTCACCACCTACCCGCGCTGTGACTCCAATCGCACAGGGTTGAACACCCACAGTCTCCTGTGCGCCGGCGGCATGTGGTGGCACGTGCGGCCATCCCGCAGCCGTGCGCGCGCTCACATGCCGCTAATTCTCACCTTTCCATCTCGCAATCCAATCTGTTCATCAAGTACATATGTTTCACGGCGTGCTCGCGGCGTCTTCAAACATGAATACGTTATGGCTTGCAACACCGCAACCGCAACCGCGCACCCGCACTGGGCCCGCGCACAGTCGGCCGCATACAACAGATCACCCCGCGACGGGTCGCCTACTCGCGGCACGAGCCCCAGACGTCCGTGACAAACCGCGGCGTCAGCCCTCGAGCACGGCCGTCAGCAGCTGACAGAACACACCACACGCCCAACACACACGCTGCTGCCTGCTGCGAGGGCAGTACAGCGCTCCTCGACGCCCCCCTGCCACATCCTCCACTCACAGCCCCGACACTCGCGACCACGACAGCCCCACAAGCAGATCATCCGCCTCCTCCGCCTCCTCCGCCTCGGCGTCCTCATCCTCCTCCAACTCCTGCTCCGCTATCCACTCCTGCTCCGCCTTCTCCCAGTCCACCTCTTCCGGCACCCCTGCGGCCGCCCTCCCGCCCAGAACCCCGACCCCCATCCCACCACCCCCACTGCCCCAACCACCCCCGCCCCCACCGCGCCTGCTGCCGCCCTCACCGCGGCCCCGCACCTCGCAGCCCTCCCACCTGTCGCCCACGCTCACGGTGCGCCAGCCCGCGTTGCGGAAGAGCCGCAGCAGCGGTCTGAACCCGCGGTCGTCGGAGATGAGGCACAGCACCGGCGTCTGCTGCTGCGGCTGAGGCTGCTGCTGAGGCTGCTGCTGCTGCAGCTGCTCCAGCCCGTGCCCCTGCTCCGCTTGCTGCGCTTTCTCCGCACCGTAACCCTGCGCCTGCTGCGCCTGCTCCTGCTGCGTCTGCCCCTCCTCCCGCTCTGCTTGCCCCTCCCGCCGCTCTGCCTGCTGCTGCTGCCCCTCCGGCCCCTGCCCCTGCCCCTCCTGCTGCTGCTGCTGCTGCTGCTTCCTCCAGCTCCTCAGCAGCGCCATGGCGTCTGCCTCCAGCGCCACGTCGGCGGTCTGGGGGCCCATGCGCACCGGCTGGAGCGACACGCCGGCGGACCTGTGGTGGCACACACACGGAGAGGCGATGAACACACACGCATATGCACGCAGGTGTATACACACACACACACACGGTGACGGGCGTGTTGTTGGTGATATAACGTAATGCAGACGTGCAAGGAAAGAGGTGGCCACCGCACCCCGCGGGACAGTCACACAAGCAGGTTTGATCGAAGGGGCCCCCGCGTGTCCGACACATCGCCACGGTTTTTTAAGTCCCGCCACCTGAGTCCAGTGAACTCACCCAGCGCACGACCCCCCCACAGCCCCCGACTTCACTTCGTAAACTTAATGCGTGTAACCCCCACAGCCCCCCGCCCATGCATACCACACGTGCGCTCTCACTTAAGAATGCCCTCCAGGTTGAACCCGCGCCGCTTCGGCAGGGCCTCCTTCACTGCCTCCCGGTACCTGTGTGTGTGTGTGTGTGTGTGTGTGTGTGTCAGTGTGTCAGTGTGTGTGTGTGTGTGCGTGCCTGTATCAATGTGTGTGTGTGTGTGTGTGCGTGCCTGTATCAATGTGTGTGTGTGTCAGTGTGTGTGTGTGTGTGTGTGTTAAAGAGCACAAGGAAAACATTACGCGTAGGACAGTGTATGCGATGGAGAATTACGGCCGCGGTGTGTGTGTGTGTGTGTGTGTGTGTGTGTGTGTGTGTGTGTGTGTGTGTTAAAGAGCACAAGGAAAACATTACGCGTAGGACAGTGTATGCGATGCAGAATTACGGCCGCGGATTACCTTCAGAGTATGTGTGTGTGTGTGTGTGTGTGTGTGTGTGTGTGTGTGTGTGTGTGTGTGTGTGTGTGTGTGTGTGTGTCTCTCAGTGTGCATGCGCACACACGTAGCAGGTAGGTAGCGCAGACATGCCGCAGCCAGGTCGGGGACACGCGGGGCAAAGCGGGTTGGTACGCACCACACAAGGACAGGCGATGCGGGCGGCGCTGCGTGCAGTTCTGCAGGTCGCCGCGCGTCACCACCCGACGCGCCCCCGATGTGAACCCCCACCTCCACGACTTCATCCCGCCTCAACCCCGCCCGTGCCATCCCCACCCACGCACGCACGCACCCACGCACCCACCCACCACGCACCCACCTCACCCAACCATCCACCCACCTGACCGCCTTGTCAGACTTGAGGTACCGCCGCGCGTGCGCGCGCCCCTTCGGCCCGGCGCCCGACCCCATCCTCTTGCGGTGCTCGCGCGCGTGCAGCTGCTCAAAGTGCTTCTGCATCTTGGCCTCAGCCGCCGGGCCGGGCTTGCCGAACTTGGCGCCGCACAGCGGGCAGCGCAGCGGCTCGTCATCGGCGGGGCCGGTGGGCTGCAGAGGGTGCTGTGTGTGTGTGTGGGGGGGGTAGCCATCCATGGGATGGTGTGTATCAAATATGAAGTGAAGTGCCGACGTCCAGAGGTACAGCGGGCACACGCGACGCATTCCATACCGTTGTTTCGCCAGCGGCAGGCTGCTGGCTCCCCCGTGTTTCCGTGGCGGCTAACGCTAAAAACTAAGTTCCTATTGAAAGCAAGTAGTCTGGAGTAGTAGTGGTGATAAGTAAGGCTCGTTGGTAAAGAAGCTGAGTGTATGCGTCGAGGTGGCTAGCTTAGCTGCTGCGGCGCGAAACCGGGACCCCGCGAACTCACCTAATCGCTCAGCAATGCAAGCCACGCCAGAGCCGCGCGCGCAGGGGGAAGCACACACAGGAAATGGGCGAGCGGCAGTAAGGCGTGGCGGACTCAAACGGCAAACAGGCGGCACAGACATACAAGCAAACGTGCAATGCGAGTAGTAGTGAGAGCCAAAGTAAAAACGTAAAAAACGGCACGACCACGCGAATCAAGTGTAAAAGCAAGGGCAGCCCAAAAACGCAACGGGGTCCACACGATGCCCGGAGCACACGCACACACACTCATGCAGACACACGCAAGGCCCCGACAACCATCAACGGCGGGGGAGGAAAGGTTAGGGGGGAGAGGAAGGGGCCGGAGGAAGGGGTCGGAGGGAGGGGCAGGCATGGTGGTTGGGAGGGTGGGTGTGCGGGTGGGTTGTTTGAACCAGACCCAGGAAGGGAGAGGGTTTGACGGAGTGGTGCTGGGCATGGGGTTTGTTACGAATCGTGCCGGGGCCCGTTCCCGCCTCGTGCCGGAACCCATCCGCACCCCACACCGCTCCCGGACACCCAAACCCGCCGCCTCCCAGACCCCGCAGTCAGCTGGGCCGCGCCTCCGCCCTCTGCCCACGGACACACACACACACACACACACATATACACACAAGCACACACACACACCGTACACATAACTGCGCGCGCGTGTACGGCGGAATTGTGCCGTTTCTTTTCTGTTACACACACACACACGCACACACACAAACACAAACACACACTCACCGGCAGCCCCTCCTCCTGCGCCTGCTGCCACAGCTCCGGCACGTGGTTGAGGGTGTGGTAGTTGCAAAAGGCCCGGATCCCAACCACCCGCCCGTACGGCAGCAGCGCGCGCCTGCGGTTTACGTTTGGGGGTTAGGGAGGCGGCAGGGGCGGCGTCAGGAGTGGACGGCAGGGCCGGGAGGGGTTGGGTTTTGCACGCAGGCAAGGCGCGCTACATTAGCGGGTGGGCATTGGCAGCGCTTGCAGCCCATCCGCTCCTCTGCACCGCCCCTCCCATGTGCTGCCCCTCCCCGGCACCGCCCCCTGCAACCCCCTTGTGCCGCCTTACAAGCAAGCACGCATGCACCACTCACGCGCTGACCTGCGCTCCCCTTGCGCCTGCCCCCCTCCATACACCCGCGCACCCCCCCCTTCCACACACCCGCAGACCACCCCTCCTCGTCCCCAGCACCTCCCCCCCCCCGACACACCGCCCCTCCCCCTCCCCCTCCCCTCCCCCCCGCCTCCCCCTCACTTGATGTTGGCCACCACCCCCGAGTGGTCCAGGGTCACAGGGTACTGCACGAACGGACAGGAGGGGGGCCAGGGGGTTAACTCTGAACCAATTGCACGGACAGGAGGGGGGGTTACAATTATGGTTGATGACGAAGTGAAGGCGTAGCCAGGAGGGTGGGCGGCCAGGGGTGGGGTGGGGTTGGGCTGCGCAATGCCGGGGGTTGGGGAAAACACACGCGGCCGGGCGCCCAACTGGGTGGGCACAACAACACCTGCCCCCTGCCCTTGCTGCTCCCTCCTGCCCCCCTCCTGCTCTCCTCCTGCCCCCTCCACCTCCCACCCCAACACACACCTTGTTGTCCAGGTCCCAAAACACGTGTATCGGGGCCGTCGACGTGGCGACACCAGCACCAGCACCAGCACCAGCACCAGCACCACCAGCCTTCGCCGCCGCCGCCGCCGCCGCCGGCAGCATATACTTGGCCAGCCCCTTCCTCTTGCCAGCGCCCTTCACCGCGCTGCCCGGCGCCGTCGGCACGTCAGCACGCACCGCCGCCGCGGCGGACACGCTGGGCCCTGTAGCCGGCGGCGG
Organism: Chlamydomonas reinhardtii; assembly: GCF_000002595.2. Taxonomy (NCBI): domain Eukaryota; kingdom Viridiplantae; phylum Chlorophyta; class Chlorophyceae; order Chlamydomonadales; family Chlamydomonadaceae; genus Chlamydomonas; species Chlamydomonas reinhardtii. The sequence goes on along the minus strand of NC_057014.1, from coordinate 3,458,575 downwards.
CACCGGCGCCGGCGCAGGTGCGGGCGCTGCGGCAGTCGGCATGCCTGCCACAGCTCCGTCCTCCGCAGCCCCTTCCTCCGCAGATGCAAACAGCCGCCGCCTGACAGGGGCGCCAGCGGCCGCCGCCGCAGGCTGGCCCGCCACAGGAGCAGGTGCCGCCGCAGCTGCCGCGCCCGAGCCCTGCCCCTCTGCAGCGACTCCTGCTTCTGCCGCAGGCGCCTTTCGGCGCGCAGCGGTCTTGCGCTTGCTACCACCCGCCGCTGCACCCTCAGCAACGACGGCGGCTGCGGGGCTGCCGCTGCTCTGAGGCGTCGGCGGGCCCTCACCCGGCGCCGCGGGGACTCCTGTGGGCTGCTGCGCCGTCGCCGCCGTCGCCGCCGCCGCCTGCGCCGCTGCCGCCGCCTCCTCATGCAGCATCTTCTTCGAGCGCGACTTGGGGGCATTGACGTTAAGCGCGGCCGGCTGTGCGGCTGCGGCTGCGGCGGCGGCGGCGGAAGCGGCGCCGGCTGCAGCTGATGCGGCTGGCTTGCGCTGTGCGCCCTGCTTCGGCGCCGGCGGCTGCGCCGCCGCCGTGCCGCTTCCCTCATCCGCGCCTGCTGCTGCCGCTACGCCCTTTGACTTCTTCCCTGCAGCAGCCGGCTTGACGGGCTTGGCTGCTGCTCCCGTCCCCTCAGTCGGTGTCGCCGCCGCGGCCCTGCGCTGCGCGCCTTGCTTCGGCCCGGCCTTGGCATTGCTCCCCGGCGCGGCATCTGGGTCGACGCTCTCCGCCGGCTCCACCAATGTCACGACCTTGCCCTGGTAGATCACTGCGCTCTCGGGAGTGCCGACCCACAGGCTGTCCTCGCCAGAGCCGCGCAGGCGCCAGCCACCGGAGCTTGGGCGGTCCAGTGGGGCCAAGATGTCATCCAGCAAAGCGTCCGACACATTCCAGTCGCCCCATAACCGCTCAGGCGCCGGCTCAGCTTTTTGAGCTTTTCTGCTTTTGCTGGGCTTGCCGCTGCTGGCGCCGGCGCTAGCGCCGGTGCTGGCGCCGGGGGGCTTGGACTTGGCGCACTTGCAAGTGCATACCAACCGGCGCCCTGGCCGCAGGAGGAGCGATTGTTGCATCGCGATGCTACGATTTCATGCGCGATGAAAGTAGCAATCCAGGTGTTTGTTTGGTCCGAGGCTCGCCCTTGAAGAAAGTAATGAAACCTCGCTCTGTGCTTACGCCTCGCCAGCACAGATGTGTGTGATTCGTCAGCAACTTGTGCACAAAAATGTAGTCATTCACTGAACAACATGGGCATCGCAAGGGCCACGAACCCAGGGCCGCTTGGGCCGGTTCGGTCCCCCCGACTTCCCAGTTTCTCTCCCCTCGCGTGCCCCTTGAGCAATCCCGAAAGCTCTTTCGGCTAAACGCTACTGCGAGCCATTATTATCTCATACTGCTCCTTGCAACATCCAGGTGTGGGCCATAACCCCAGACTGACATTTGCTTGAGGTCAAGGGCCCTTCTTTTTTGCATCGTGAAAGTCATACACGAACAAATTATTGCATTGTTATACGTAAGCGGTCACGGAATCTGAACACCACCCAAAGCCGAAATCAACCTCCAACTCGGTAAAACCCTCGCACATAACCAGCAACAATATTTCGCTCAGTACGCGCGAGTCTTAACCAGCAGAGCTATCGCTGCCCTTTGACCGTCTCCAGTAGCAACTCCACAGACTTCGCACACGCTCCTGCCTCGGCCGTCGATGCCCATGTTTTTCCGTCGCGAACCCTGACCGACGCCACCCCTACATCGCTCAGCGATGGGCAACGCACAGGGCCGGTCCGCGGCCGGCCCGGTCAGTCCTGTGGAGGCCGCTTATGCGTCGGCCCAGGAGATGCTGGCGCGCAACCGGGGGGTGCTGTTCGAGGACCGCTACACGGCCGTGCGCCTGCTGGGTCGGGGCTCGTACGCCGAGGTGAGCTCCACCGCCACGACACGACACGACACGACACGACACGGCACGAACCCGCAGTGGCCACGAGGCTAATGTTAGTGTACGGACGGGATGACGAACCCCACGCGTCCAACAGCCATGCCAGGCTCTCGGGACTCAGTCACAAGGCTCAGTGCGGCCGCGGGCACCTCAAGCCGTGTGGCCCTTGGCGCCATGCGTTCCTGCTCACGCGCCCATGCACCACATCGCAGGTTGTGGAGTGCGTGCCAAAGCCACCTGCACAGGCGCCGTCCACGTCACCAGGGCTAGCAGCAGCACTAGCAGCAGCAGCCGGTGGCGGCGGCGGCCCGGCGCAGCAGCTCCCGCCACAGCAGTCGCCTCAGCGCTATGCTGCTAAGATCATCGACCGCGGCAGCGTCAAGCGCGAGGGTGGGTCCAAGGGCGTGTGACACCTAAGTGACACTTGCGGCAGCGGACTCCCCTCCATATCAAAGCGACCCGGTGTTGTGCGCGCCCGGACACACTTTCGCTTCAATGCCTGCTGTCCTGGCACCACGCTCATACGGTACTGACAGCACCTTCCCGCCCTTCCCGCCCTTCCTCCTCGCACCTCAAAACACATCACGCCATGACATCCCACCACAACACGCCGCAACACCCCACCACGCCACGCCACGAAACATATCCAACACAACCCAAAACACAACCCCAAACACATCGCAAACCCAAACGTCCCCCATTCCCACCCGCCGCCGCACCCACAGACGTGGAGCGGGAGCTGGCGGTGTTGCTGCTGCTGGCCGACCACCCCGCCTGCCTGGCGCTGCACCAGGTGTTTGAGGAGCCGCCGGGGGCGGGCGGCACGCGGGGGCCCGGCCGCTGGGTGCTGGTCACGGAGCTGTGCGCGGGCGGGCGGCTGTTTGACAGGCTGGAGGCGGAGGTGCGGGGGCTTCCCGCGGGTGTGGGGGAGGGGGGAGGGGCGGCGGGGAGGGGCGTGAGGGAGAGGCACTTGGTTGGAGGGGGCGAGGGCATTGGGGGCTGGCGGGCTGGGGTCTGTAGGCCACGTGGTGGCCGTGTGCGTGGGCAGGCGGCGCGGGGCCGTGGGCTCGCCTGTTGGGTCCTGTTGGCATGAGCGACTACTAATGTTGGGGCCGCGGTGGCAGGATCTGGAGAGCGTCAGTTCATAAGCCGTGAACATTCCTGCGCCTCGCGCTTTTGACACCCTCCTCCCTTTCCCCTTTGCTGCGCCTTGCCTCATCTGTAAACTCCCAACAGGGTGCGTTCCCCGAGGCCCGCGCCGCCGGCGTGCTGCGCTCGCTGCTGCGCTTCCTGGCCTACGCGCACGAGGAGGCGGGCGGCGGCGAGCTGGTGGACCCCGTGGCCTGGGGGGCCGCTGCAGGGGGCGCTGCAGGGGTGGCCTGGGGGGCAGGGGGCGCTGCAGGGGCCGCTGCAGGGGGCACAGTGGGCGCAGGAGGAGGAGGAGGAGGCAAGCCCGGTGCCGCGGCACGGCTGGTGTGGACGGGCGGCTGCGGTGGCGGGCAGGAGAGGGCAGCGGCTGCGACAGCAGTCGCGGCAGCGGGTAGGCAGAGCGGCGGCGGCGGCGGCGGAGGCTCTGCGGCAGGGCCCGCCACCAGGTACGGGCCAGTGGCGGCTGGGCTAGCGGCAGTCACACATGGAGCGGGCCAGGTCAGCGACAGTAGCGGCGTGGGCTCCAGCAACAGCGACAGCATCCGGGCGGCTTCAGTCCCAGCTCCTGGCCTGAGCCCGCAGTCACCACCAGCCCCACCACCACCAGCCCAGCCGCCGGCCCAGCTGCCCCTGCCACCGCCTCTGCCCTCTCCCCCGCTGCTGCTGCCCCTGGGGGTGGTGCACCGCGACCTAAAGCTGGAGAACCTGCTGCTGAGCGCGGAACGGGAGGAGATGGCCATGATCAAGGTGGGTGGGGACAGAACGTGTGTGTTTGTGTGTGCGTGTGCGGGTGTGCGTGTTGGGGCGGTCAGAGCTCTGATCAAGGTGGTGAGTAGGGAAGCATGGGGAGGGGCAAGGTCACAGAGGCGATGGGGCAGGGGGCGAGGGAGGAAGGGCGGAGGGGGAGGGGTCATGGTGGGGCCGGGGAGGGGATTGGGGGGCAGCGGGGTTGGGGGGTTAGCGGGAAACAGGGGGATAGCAGGAAACGGGTGGCACAACAGTGAGACGTGATGGGTAAAGGTATAGTGGTGAGCGGGGAAGCAGGGGAGGTGGGGTGGAGGGCAGCGGCGGGGGGAGTCTTGTGCTGTTGCGCGGCGCGAATGCAGGTGAGGGGTGGTGGTACGGTGGGGCCGTGTCCATCACATGCCTGCAAGCGCGCGGGTGACCTGTCTCCGATGGTGAACTATGCTCACCGCATTGACCTGTTGCGGCGACGCTTACCTGCTACTGCGGCTTGCACCTGTGCCCTCCTGGTGCGGCAGGTCATTGACATGGGCTGTAGCACCTTCCTCCCCTTCTACGACCGCGCGGCGTCACCAGCGGCAGTAGCAGCTCACCAAGTGGCATCTGGGGAGGAGCCAGCAGCAGTAGCAGCAGTGGCAGCAGCAGCGGCAGCGACAGCGGCAGCGACAGCGACAGCGGCAGTAGCAGGTGGGGATGAGGGGGAAGCGCCTCGGCAGCAGCATAGCGCTCAGTCAGGGTCGGCGAGCTCACTGAAAGCGGTCATGGGCTCGAACGCGGAGGCGGCTGTGGAGGCAGCGGCAGCTGCTGCTGTTGCGGCGGTGTCAGTGACCAAGGCGCAGGCGGCGTCAAGTGGCGGTGGGCAGCACACGGAGGCGCGAAGCGCGCCCGCGCAACCACCCAAACACCACCAACACCAACAACAGCACCCACACCAACACGAGCACCACCAGCACCAGCACCAGCAGCCCCAGCAGGCCCCCCACGGAGGGCCGCGGCGGCCGCTGCTCACCGACAGGCTGGGCAGCCCGCACTACATAGCGCCCGAGGTGAGGGCTGTGTTGACAGCACTGCGCTTGTGGGGCCAAGCTCACGGGCGCAGCAGGGACTTGTGTGCGTGTATCCTGACGTACCATGAGTAACATGAGCCATACGTGAGTACCAGTCACAAGTCTGTAGTCGTGTCCTCTCACGACATCTCTACACCCCCCCCCTTATTCTCCACGCTCCCCCATGTCAAAGCATAGGCCAAGCTCTCCTTTCTCCTTTGCATTGGGCTCGGTGTAGTTTGGGCTGGTATCTACAATACCTCCCCCCTTTCGCTACACTTCTCTGTGCCAATCTTTGCAACACCTCCCCTCCGGCCCTGCCCGGCCCCCCCAGGTCCTGTCCGGCTGCGGCTACGACCACGCCGCGGACGTGTGGAGCGCAGGGGTGGTCGCATTCGCGCTGTTGAGCGGCCGCATGCCCTTCGGGGCGGGCAGGGGCGGAGGCGGAGGCGGAGGCGGAGGAGAGGAGGCGGTGCTGCGCCGCGTGCGGGAAGGTGCGAGCAGGGATTGGGGCTAGGAGTTGGGCTACGGCAGGGCAAGGTGGGACGGAATGGGCTAGGAATGGGCAGGGCACAGGGCTACGTAGAGTCGTAGAAGAGAGTGTGATGGAAAGTGGCTGGGGGCGTGGGAGCGGAACACACACACCTTGTGCTCTTTAACAACACACACCATACACTGTCCTTCGCATGTTGTTCTCCTTGTGCTCTTCAACACACCACACGGCCCTTCCTACCCGCCCGCTCCCCCCTCCCCCCCCCCACAGGCACCATTGACCTGTCCGGCCCCGCCTGGGCCCGTGTGAGCCCCGCCGCCCGGCGGGTGGTGGCCGCCATGCTGACGCGCGACCCCGCCCAGCGGCCCAGTGCGCGGCAGCTGCTGCGTCAGCACGACTGGTTCTACGAGGCCGCTGCTGCGGCGGGGGTTAAAGAGGAGGAGGGGACGGAGGCGGGAGCGGAGGAGGGGGCGGAGGAGCGGACGGAGCTGAGGGCGGAGGCGGGGGCGGAGGAGGAGGCGACGAAGGGGACGGAGGAGGAGGCGACGAAGGGGACGGCAGCGCAGGTGGAGGGGCAAGCGGGGTTAGAGGGTGGGGAGTGTGGTGGTTAGCCTGTGCGTAGGGCTGGGAGGCGGACGGACCGAGTGGTGAAGGCCCTGTATATGAGTATGAGACACACACAACCGGAGTGTGAGGACGCGCCGCGGGTTGGCATGGGGGGTCGCGCGCCCTATGGACCGAGTGAGTAGAGCAAACGGTTTGCTGGCTTGAAGTAATGACTTGTGCAGACAAGAGAGGACAGGAGGCAGGTAGTGAAGCCGTGGTAAAAGAGGAAGTTGGCCGGCTGCTGACAGTGGAGATTGGTATGGTGGGCGCAGCTCGGCAGCTGGGCTAGGGGGGGGGGGTTACAATCGTGATTGTTTCAGAAGTGACGACGTAGGAACGGGGGTGGGGGAGGGAGGGGGCCGGGCCGGGGATGCATGAGCACATCGGCGCCGACAGCGCATTACGGTCCTACAATATTGTTTTACTGATCTTGCCTACTGCGCGTATAATATTGGACAACGGGGCAGAACGGACAGCTGCGTGACAGCTTGACCTTCACAAACACGCTGCAGCCAAAGAAGGCATCACACCACATAAAGCCTCGGTATGATGAGCAACGCATGTTTGAAACAGTGGTGGTAAGTGCTTGCTGTCGTTTTCACCGCGCGATTGTCGCGAGCGGAAAGCCTAGAACAGTCGTAGAGCGGTCGTTTCGCATCTTGAGTGTGCTGATAATGGATGGTGCTCTCCCCGTCACAGATTAAGGCGGCGTAGGCAATAGCGCAGGCACCTATCTCGCCGCCACCGACACACCACGCGCACGGTATGGGAAAGGCGGGCAAGAAGCGCAACCGATCGGCGCTGGATGAGGGTGACAGGAAGCAGCAGCTACAGCAGCAGCTACAGCACCAGCAGGAGGGGAATCCGAAGCAGAAACATGAGGGAGAGGGGGAGCACGCGCGGCAGGGGAAGGCGCAGCAGGCCCAGATGCCCGGCTCGGAGTCGAACGACAGCAAGCGTGACAAGGAGGGAAAGCGCAAGAAGCAGCGGCGGGAGGGGCAGGATGGTGGCTCGGGGGAACAGCAGCAGCAGCCTCAGCAAGAACGGAAACAGCAACATCAGAAGCCGCTGCAGAAACCATTTGCCCCCCAGCAACAGCAACAGCAGCAACAGCGACAGCAGCAGCAGTCGAGTGGGGCAGCTGCGCCGCCGGCGGTAGCGCGGGCGGACAGTGGCCGTGAGGGCTCGGAGGAGCGGCGGCAGCGGCGGAAGGAGAAGAAGGAGCGAAAGAAGGAGTTGCGGCGACAAGAGAAGGAAAGGGAGCGGGAGCAGAAAGAGCGCGGGCAGGCAGGTGGGAAGGAGGTGGAGGGGAAGCGGGCGCCAACGGAGCAGCAGCCGGCGGGGGTCGTTAAGGCCGAGACGGCAGGGGCAACTGCGGCGGTGGTGCAGCCAGTCACGGTGACGGAGGTGGAGGGTAAGCAGCGCAAGAGCAAGAAGCAGAAGCGGCAGGAGCGGGAGGAGCAGGAGCAGCAGCAGCTACCGGCAGCAGAGCAGGAGCAGGCACAGATGCAGGCGCCGCCAGAGCAGAAGAAGCAAAGCAAGAAGGAGAAGCGGGAAAGGAAGGGCAAGCAGGAGGCAAAGGTGGAGATCCCTGCTCCGCAGGGCCAGGGTCAGGGCCGCCCTGCGACGCAGCCGGTGCCTCCCCCCGCCGCCCCTGCTGCTGTGGCGCCTGCTGCTGTGGCGCCCGATGAGGTGCAGCAGCAGCCGCAGGAGCAGAGGCTCAGCAAGAAGGAGCGGAAGGCGAAAAAGCGGGAACAGGAGGAGAAAGATAAGCAGGAGCAGCAGCAGCAGCAAAAGGAGGAGCGGGAGCGGCAGGAGAAGCAGGGGCAGCAGCATACACCTCCCGTGCCCCTGCTTCTCGAACCCTCCATAAGGGCATGTGCGCTTGGCTAGCTGTCCACCTGTGCCCTGCCCCCGTGTCCTTGTGCCCTGCCCTCCTTACCCGCTCCTCTCCCCCCCGCTCCAGGTTGCGGAGTTGTTGGCGGCGCGCGGCCACGCCTTCGCCACCGAGGCCTGCACCACCTTTGAGCCCGAGTACCTCACAGTGAGTACGGCATACAGCACACGAACGTTCTCAACATGTCCTCTGTTTCCTTTCCGTCCCCCCCTAACACATAACACACACATACGCACACAACACATACACACACACGTGTACACACACACACACACACACACACACACACACACAACAGAACAAAACAAACACACACACACACACACATGCCCGCAGGAGCTGCTGCCGCGCCTGGACGTGCTCACGTGCCGCCACGTGCTGGCGGGGCTGTACTTCCGTACCGCCGACAAGTACCTCAGTGAGTACGGTAATGCCCCCCCCCGATGAACGACTTCTGCTGTACGGCACATTTGCCGTACTTGCAGCGTGTTTGCAAGTGGTTGCCGTGCCGTACTGGGGTGCTCGCACTCGCATGCCCCCGCCCGCCTACCAGACCGGTGCCGAGGTCGTGCTCCCGCCCTGTGGCTGTGCGCTGTGCGTGTCGTACACGCACACCGCCCAGGCGCCGCCCGTTTCCCCCTGCACTCCGCCTGCACTCCGCCTGCGCCTCCGCCTGCGCCTCCGCCATTGAGGCCGCCAAGCGACTCGACTCCTAACGCCCCCAACCACCAACCCCCCCCCCCCCGCTGCTGCTGTTTCAGGCCCGTGGGAGTGCCGGCAGGCACTGGAGGCGTTTGAGCCCAAGGCACGGCGGCAGCTGGTGCGTGTATGTATGGTGTGGTGGGGTGGTGTGGTGTGGTGTGGGGTGGGGGTTGTAAGTACCAGCCCAAACTGAACTAAAACAAGTGAAACTAGCGGAGCACAGGCAGAGGCGAAAGATGGGGCTAGGGGGAAAGTTTCTTGCCATGCCAACTACTGGTATACCACGAGGGGGACAGGGGATTGTGGCGTATTGAGGCATGTGTGTTGGCGTCTGGGCGTGTTCGTGGGTGTTGGTGGTGAGGTGCACGTCCCCTCTTCGTTCTGCTGCATTCCGCCAACGCGGTTTCCCCCCTTGCTGTCGCCTCCCCCTGCTGACGCCTCCCCCTGCCGCCCCCTCTTCCTGCTGCCGCTTCCCCCTGCTGCCTCCCGTTGCTGCCTCCCAGGTGAAGAAGTTTGACTCGGGCGATGTGGCGCGCGTGCTGGCGGCCACTGAGGACGACGACGACGAAGAGGAGGGCGAGGAGGAGGAGGACGAGGAGGAGGAGGGCGGGGGCTTTGGGAGCGATGAGGCGGAGGAGGCGAGCGGGGATGGAGAGGACGAGGAAGGGGAGGAAGAGCCGCCTGGAGAAGATCTGGAAGACTCAGACGTAGAGCTGGAGGAGGGGCAGCAGACGGGGAAGGCGGGGAAGGGTAAGGATGGTAAGGGCACGAAGAGCGGTGGCGCTGGCGGGGGAGACGGCAGCCGGCGGAGGCTACGGAGGCTCTCAGAGAGCAGCGGCGGCAGCAGCAAGGGCTGCCGAACGGCTGTGGCGGAGCAGGAGGCGGCGGAGGAGGAGGAGAGTGAGGATGATAGCCTGGACGGGTTCATAGTGGGGGATGATGAGGAGGTGGAGGAGGATGAGCTGGACGAGGAGGAGGAGTATGAGAGCGAGGGCAGTGAGGATGGAGACTACGTGGAGGAGAGCGAGGGCGAGGAGAGCGAGGAAGAGGAGAGCGATGACGAGGAGTGAGGAGTGAGGCAGCGGACTAGCGGAGTGAGGGTGAGTCAGGGCAAGTGGGGGCAGAGGAGCGGTAGCGAGTGGCGCTGCGTAGGGTAGGTGGACGCGAGCAAGAAGCATACGGTAGGTGAGGCAAGCGAGAAGGTTGACTAAGCGATGATGCGATGTGATTTGCAAGGGTGGGATGTGCCGCGAGGGCGTATGGGAAGCGCGTTCGGGAATGTGGGCAGGCGACAGGACAACCCAGGCCCCTCGCCCGGGCGTGTGCCAGCAAGCAGAGTGACAAGGGCATGAGAGTTCCAAATCCACCGGGGCGGTAGCGGGAAATGGCTGCAGGGCGCTGTGTAACGGTGCGGCTTTGTGTGTCCGCTGGCGTAGTGCACCTTCACCGCCTGATCCGATGAAGCGGCGGTGTACCCATTGGCTCGGCCAACGCCCAACGGTCCTGGGCGTCTGGTCCTGTGACTCCTATCACAAGCGAAGTACGGTGGTCAACTCCTGCAGCGGTGCGGCGGGCCGCTTCAATTAATCACCGATGCTTTCATCGGGCCCACTGTCCACTGAGTTGGTGGTCTGTGGGCAGGGGGGGGGGTACGAACTAAACCTCCAGACCCCATGTCCCAAAACCTCCCGACCCCCCCTCCGGACCGACCGACCGACCCCCACCACCGTGCAACCCCTCAAAACCCCCTCAAAACCCTTTGGTTTTTAGCCAGGTCGGTGTCAATCGACTGCTCTCGGCGAGCTCTACAACTGTATACCTTCGGTTCAGCTGGAGGCACAACTTGACTAGCAGCCATGCCACAGATGTCCATGTGTCCATGGCCGACCACCGACCCTTCTGTCAGACTACCGGGGCGTGCGCTTAAGCTTACAATTGCGCTGTGCATATGATGTTTGGGATTGTGTGCCGGAAGACATCGGTGGACTTGCTACCGGGATCATGTGAAGAATCCCGGGATTCATGCCACGCTCGATGGCCGGCGGTAGCCTTCTCGCCATGACCCACACCAAGCCTTGGCCGTTACAAGTTAGCATCAGTTCGCATAGTCTCCATGACACCAGTGAGGGACGCTCGAGTGGGGCTCTATGCTACTACGATGCCGATGTGGACGGACATGCGGCCGCTTTCCAGAGGCCAAACGTTCTGCAAATGCTTTAGTGTGTGCGTGCTAATGTGTGCAAGTGCTTGTGCTAATGGGCGGAGCGTTTAGAGGGGCGTTTAGGGCGCGGAGACGAAATCTGGCAGTCCCACCCACATCCGCGTGACGAAACCTTGGGGACCCCCGACCCCGACGACCGACCCTGAACTTTGAGGGCCCATAACTTTGCAATTACTACCCTGATTGAAACTCTGAAAGTGGATTTGGAGTCCTCTCGTCAAGCTCTTTCGTTTTAGAACATGGGGCCTTTCCCAGTCGAAACTACCCCCCCCCCCCTGCTGTGGGCCTTGCTTGCCTGGGCCTGGCCTGGGCTAGAGGGCTGTCGCTCTGGGCCTCTGGCAATGGGCCCTACATGGCTGCAGCAAACCGTACGTAGGGCGGGCGCTGCAGCCACCAGGGGATTGGGGCTATGGCCTCTTGGTTCAGCCATTCAATCCGTTCAATCTGTTCAACCCAATCATTGGCACCATAGGCTTGGCTTGGCTTCACTGCCCAGTGAGCGCACTGCGCACACATTTCCGTCGGCACCCCCTAGCGCCAAATGTGGGGTATCGCCTGGGGTTCCTTGGGGTGCCAACCTGCCGTATCCTCTGTGCACCCCACCGCCCAACGGTCGCCACTCTTCCTGTACGCTGTAATCGACATGCCATCACTTGGGGTCGGTTCTCGGAACCACCCCGCCGTCCACGCCTGCCCCGGCAAAATCCAGCCCACACTTCCCCGCCCACACGAGCCGCCCAGCACCCCTGTGGCTAGCCGGCACAGCTCCCACACACGTGCCACACCGTAAGACACCACCGGGTTGTCCCGTCTTGTCATGACATACCGTACGGCATGATGCCGCCGACAGTGTGCCCCCACCGCCACTTACCAGAGCAGCCCCATCCCTACAGCCGCAAGGCTCCAAAGCTACTACCGGTAGCTGCGCACAGAGCTCACAGTTCCTATACACCACTCACCAACCCACAGCGCAACAAAGCCATGCACTGCAGCACACCGCCCCACTCTTTCGTGCCCCACATGTCGGCATCACCACCGCCGTCCACCACAGCCCCCCTCGTCACGGCCGCACCTCCTCACAGCCTGGTGCCGCCTGCGCCTGCGCCCGCACCCGCACCCGCCAGCTCCGGTCGTGGGCCACGGCGCCCAGATGCGCATAGCCCCGGTTCATCTGAGCGTTGTTTACTGCAGGTCAAGGGGCCGTGATTGTGGCAAATGGATGCGGAGGCTACGGTAGGCTGCACATGGTAGTAGCAGCATAACAGGTCCAATTGACTCCTTGCCTACTTGCAGAACACATCCATGCGCATGCGGCGAGTCCACCTAAACCTTCTAATGTTTTTGATTGCACATGCTAAGGTGGCCCCAGAGCGCGTGCCTGGCATCGCCGGGCGAGGACCCTGTCAGCTACATACCTGCCCGAAAAGCTGTCAATCGGTCGCGACGGTACGTGCCGCACCCCGTGCCGCCACCCACCCACCCTGCAGCGTGTGGTGCCACCGGTCGGGCTACCAGACCCGCCCGCAGGACCAGCCAGCAGCCCACCACAGCCTCGTGACCAGACCGCGCGGCCGGCAGGATGAAGTCGTGCAGGGTGGTCCAGTCATACATGTGGGTCGAGTGCCACACGGGGCGACCATGCCCAACACGCCCCTTGCGACAGTGGTCCCCTGCTGCCACTGCCACTGCCATTGCAACTGCTACTGCCGCCGCCCCTGCCGATACTGCCACTGCTACTGCCACAACTGCTGCTGCGGCGGCGTGGCAGGCATCGGTTATTGCTGTTGCTGCTGTTCCTACTGCTAGTCTCATCTTCATGGCTTTCCCCGGCCGGGCCCTCCTTTCCCATGCCGTCCTCCTCCTCCTCCTCCTCCTCCTCCTCCTCCTCCTCCTCCTCCTCCTCCTCCTCCTCCGCACCCAGCCCATCAGCCACTACAGCAGGGACAGGTGCCCCTGCCGGCACGCCGCCTCCGCGAACTCAAACATCCCGTGATCGCCGACCAGCTGCCGTCGCCAGAAAAGGCGACACACGGCCACTTTGCCGCAGGCGGCAGCGGCGCAGAACGCCCCATAGCGGCCGCCCACGCCCTCGGCGAGCAGCCGCTCGCATGCAGCCATGCTGCCAGGTGCGGCGCTGCGGCTTCAAGCGCTTCTGGCCTCGGGGCGCAGCCGCTGTGCTGCAGCGCTGCCTCTAGGATGGCAGCGCAATGCGAGGATGCGGCCAGGCGCAGCAGGGCCTGGCGCTGCTCCAGGCGCAGGACCCGCCATGGCTCGGGATGGCTCCAGCGTGAGGCGAACAGCGAGGGCCACGGCTGCTCCGCAACACCGTAGGCACTGCCTGGTCTCTACAGCTGCAGTGTCCTGTTTTGTAGTAGTCTAATGCAGTGGCCGTATCCTTGCTAAGCGTGCGCAGGAGCGCTGTGTCGTTTGGGTGGCGTTTCGCGCCGATTTCGCGCATGAGGTCTGGCGTGAGCCGTGACCAGTCACAGTGTGACTCCATGGAGCTGTCAGGATGATAAGAGGCCAGTCTTACGGTTTTGGACCATAACCATGCTCTACTGGTAACTAGTGTGACGCGGAGTTTGGACCGAGTTTTGGATCCAAGCTCTGGACCAATGCATAGCGAGAGCTAATCAAGGCGCAAACCCAAAACAAACTCACTATTGTCACAGAAAACGAAAGGCAAGAAGGACAGAAATCATGCGAAAGCGAGGTAAGGAGCGGTGCAATGATTGTTGCTGCAAGTGCCAGGGTTTCTGTGCTCTGTGATTAATTTGCCTCGCCATTGGACCACAGGCAAGGGACCCAAGAAGCCTATGACGGCGTTCCTGTTATTCAGCAACGCTATGCGGGCAGCCGTCAAGGCGGAGAGCCCTGGTGCGCTAGAGCTAATTTATTATGAACTATTGTATGTTTGAGGGGGCGTTTATCGCGTGACGATCATACCATCGTGCGTGTGCCCTGGCGTGCGGTTCATGCTGTGAGATCTTATCATGCTCACATGCCCCGAGCCAAGCCCGTGCTCGTCTCGGCATTCTATACGCACGGGCACAGCTTCGGCTCATTGTACGCGTCGACTGGGACGGTTTGCAGCAATACGTGGGTTGGCGGCACAAAGTTGGGCCCTGGCAGGGCGGGCCTGGCAGGGCCCGATGGTCTCAGCGAACTTGCACGCTCAGCAGAAAGCCCGCCCCCTCTTGTGCTGTCGCAAACATGCGCGCGGCTCGCAGGCATTGATTTCGGCGAGGTCAGCAAGATCCTCGGCGAGAAATGGGCGAGAATATGTGCAAAGGAGAAGGCGGAGTACGAGGCAAAGGCGGCGGAGGACAAGGATCGCTATCTGCGGGAGATGCAGGAATATGCGAGCACCAAGAGCGACAGCGAGAGTGAGGCTCGGTCGCCCTCAGGCAAGAAGCACAAGGTGAGTGAGTGCCCACGGTGCGTACCGTACCTTATGTACTGCAGAGGCCAGAACATGGACTATGTGTGTGTATGTGTGCGTGCGTGCGTGCGTGCGTGCGTGCGTGCGTGCGTGCGTGCGTGTTTGTGTGTGTATGACGCTGCGCCATGCAAGGTGGCAAGCAGTGCTGGCTGGCAGGCCGGCGGCTTCGTATGACACCCGCGGCTGTTCTGCTCCTTAGTTCTCTCTTTCCGAATTCATCGTGATTGATGTAACGTGTGGCGCCCTGCTGCTACGTACTCGCACCCATGCCACCAGGGCGGCCATGTGAAGGCCTCAGCGGCTCAAGCATACGCGCAGGAGTGGCGCAAGGAGCCTGCCGTGGAGTCTGCGCGCCTGGGAGGCAACGAGCGCAAGGTACGTGGCTACGGTTGGCTCCGTGGGGCAGTAGGCATGGTTTGGGTGGGCGGGAACTCCCTCCCCCAGAGCAGCCCGGCAGGGATGAGGGCCGGTCACACACAGCTGCATCTCACTGGGGACAAGTAAGGCCATCGGCATCGGCAGCGGGCGCCGCGGCCAACGTCCCTACTCACCCATCAGAGTGCTTGAATTGCAATCCCGACAAACGTTTTTATGGTTGCATGCACGCACGAATGCTTGCTGGAGCCTACCTCCTGGCCACACCTGACTCCTCCTGCCGCTGATCTACCCATCTTGCTTTATGAGTTGGCTGTTTGTTCGGTCCCAGGCCTCCGGCGCTCCCAAGAAGCCCATGACGCCGTTCCTGCATTTCAGCAACGCGGTGCGGGAGTCCGTCAAGGCCGAGAACCCTGGTGAGCGTGGCTCTGCCTGACTCAGCCGCCGAGTAGGTTGTAAAGCCCAGGCTGCCCCACCTTAACTGTGCGTACGTCTCGCGTGTCACTATGTTCGTGATTCCACTTTGCATTCCACCAATCACGCTCTGGTTTCACCTTGCTCTTGATCTCCTTATGACGGTCTGTCCAATGCAGCCGGTTGGTGTGCTCAATCGAAGCTGCGCATGCACCCTGCTGCATGCACCCTGCGGCTTGTGTACCGCAACACGCACCCATCCACTCCATGTGCATGCAGGCATCGCCTTTGGCGAGCTCGCCAAGGTCATCGGCGAGAAATGGGCGAAGCTGAGTGCACAGGAGAAGGCGGAGTACGTGAAGCGGTTCGATGAGGATAAGCAGCGCTATGCGCGGGAGATGCAGGACTATGCCTTAGCCAGGGAGGGCGCCGCCGGTAAGGCGCTGTGCTGGTGCTGGTGCGTGGTGCCAAGGGCGTGGGCGTGGGCGTGCTGGGGTGTGCACAGGGGCGGCGAGCGAGGCATGTCGCTCTTGCAACCGGGCACCGGCGACCGGTGTCGCTGGTGCTCCTGTCCTCGCTCGTAACGCCATAACAGCATGCCGCTCGCTGTGTGTGCCGCACCGGACGTGTGCGTGATGCACGCTGCCGCACTGCAGCCGCCGTGGCATGTGTAGCATTGGGCCGGGACAGACACTCGACGGATTGGCACCGCACCCCACTGCTGATTGGGACCGCACCCCACTGGTTGGGACCGCGCGCACCCGACTGGTTGGGACCGCACCCGACTGATTGGGACCGCACCCGACTGATTGGGACCGCACCCGACTGACTGGCACCGCACCCGACTGGTTGGCGCCGCACCCGACTGGTTGGGACCGCGCGCACCCGACTGACTGGGACCGCACCCGACTGATTGGCACCGCACCCCACTGCTGATTGGGACCGCACCCGACTGGTTGGGACCGCACCCGACTGATTGGCGCCGCACCCGACTGGTTGGGACCGCACCCGACTGGTTGGCGCCGCACCCGACTGGTTGGGACCGCACCCGACTGATTGGCACCGCACCCCACTGCTGATTGGGACCGCACCCGACTGATTGGCACCGCACCCCACTGCTGATTGGGACCGCACCCGACTGGTTGGGACCGCACCCGACTGGTTGGCGCCGCACCCGACTGGTTGGGACCGCACCCGACTGATTGGCACCGCACCCCACTGCTGATTGGGACCGCACCCGACTGGTTGGCGCCGCACCCGACTGGTTGGGACCGCGCGCACCCGACTGACTGGGACCGCACCCGACTGATTGGCACCGCACCCGACTGGTTGGGACCGCACCCGACTGATTGGGACCGCACCCGACTGATTGGCACCGCACCCGACTGATTGGCACCGCACCCGACTGGTTGGGACCGCACCCGACTGATTGGGACCGCACCCGACTGACTGGCACCGCACCCGACTGGTTGGCGCCGCACCCGACTGATTGGCACCGCACCCCACTGATTGGCACCGCACCCCACTGCTGATTGGGACCGCACCCGACTGGTTGGGACCGCACCCGACTGATTGGGACCGCACCCGACTGATTGGCACCCCACTGCTGATTGGGACCGCACCCGACTGGTTGGGACCGCACCCGACTGGTTGGCGCCGCACCCGACTGGTTGGGACCGCACCCGACTGATTGGCACCGCACCCCACTGCTGATTGGCACCGCACCCGACTGATTGGGACCGCACCCGACTGGTTGGCGCCGGGCCCTCGTCCACGTGGCAGGCTCTGGGAGCGCGGCCGCTGATGCGCCCATACGGGTGGAGGAGGAGACGACGGAGGAGGAGGACGAGACGGATGTGGAGGAGGAGGAGGAGGAGGAGGAGGAGAAGGTGGAGGAGGAGGAGGAGGAGGAGGAGCAGCGGGAAGAGGAGTACAGGAGCAATGAGTGGCAGGTGTGAAGGTGGAGGTGAAGAAGGAGCCGTAGGTGGGCCCGGCAGCGGTTTCAGTGGCGTGCCCGGTGCGCGCGTGCGCATGACACAACGGAGGGAGGGCCGCGGCACACACGAGCCGGGCTAAACAGGGATGCTGGGGCGTGTTAGGTTGGTCACGGCACGGGGCGCCCGTCAGTAAGCAGGAGACAAGCGGAGCACCATGAAAGCAGCCGGGATAGATGCGGCTGTGTGCACGGCACCTACATGCGTGGGCAACATGACTGCATGTGAGATGCTGGCGTGATGCAGCACTGGTTGGACCGGACGCGGGGTCGTGGACGGGCCTAAGGCCCCCTCATGCATGCGTTAGGACCATTCATGGACCATTCATGAGCAATTGAGTTGCGTGGTTGGTGGTGGGTTCAGGACGGCGTGTTTAATGAACTATTTATGTGGCGATAATGATGTTGAGGATGGGTTGAGGAGTTGGAACAGCAGGACCGTGACCTGCCGTGACTCAGTGAGACATGTCCACACGGTATGCTAGAAGTTGGGTGGGTGAGGATGGGTTGGTTGGGCACAGCGCTGCTTGCGATACGGCGCCAAGGAAGGTGCCGAGCGGACAGGCCGGGTCAGGGCAGGGCAGCAGGGGCGCACGTGGTCAGGTGTAGCGGGTATGTATGAGAGCGTTGGGCACGCGTTGAAGGTACCCGAATGCGCATTATGCAGGATGGATTGAGCTGAGCCCGACAAAGCGATTGACATCCGAGAGGTCGAAGCCCCTGGGCAGGCTGTCCCTGTGTGCGTGAGTGTGCGCGTGTGTGCACGAGGCGTGCATGTCACAGCACAGGATGTGGTTTGCGGACTGTGGCGTGGGGGCTGCAGGGTGGGGGCTTTAGGGCTGGCTTTTAAACGACTACCGCGTGACCGTTGTGCCCGGCAGACTGTGAGTGGGGCTGTAGGCCAACGCGCGATGCGGCTTTGCTCTTAGCTTGCTTACCATAATAGCATGAGACGGGCATTATGCGTGTGGCCGTTATCAAGCTTGCCGTTGTCAGACGCCCCAGTCTCGACCGCACCGGTCGCGCCTAGGTCAAGTTGCACTAAGAATACAGATGAATCAGTGAAGCGCTTCATTTGCATATGCGGTATATGCGGCTGGATATGCGGCACCAGGACCTGGCCGCACTTGTGCAAGAAAGAGGCGACCTTGCCAGTTGACATCTGGGGGAGGTGGGCCGCTAGGCTTGGTACGGCTTGCATGCGGCTAGGCCCGAGCGAGAACTCTGATGGTAAACTGGTCCAAGTCCAAAGTGTGAAATTTCAACTTGCTGGCCCAGAAAAAGTGCGTGCGACAGCCCGTCTACAGGTCGTCCCCGTGTCACTTTCCTGTGCCACGAAGCGGGGGGCCCACTGCACTGTTGATCTATCTGTTCGCTTCTGATACGGACCGGCAATGTGAGCCGTACTATACGCAGTGTCACACGCCACACACACACGGAGGTAACGCTTTTGCGCAAGACTGGCCGGGCACTAGCTGGTGCAACGCGCCGTTCGCGGTGACGACGGGACGGGCGCTGCGGCGGGGGCAGGCGGGGCCAGGCGGGGCGACCTGTAGGCGCAGAGCACGGGTTGTCGCACGCACTTTTCCGGGCCAGCAGGGTTGAACGCTACATTTGGGACTCCGACAAGTTAGACATCACGGTTCAATGGCATTGCGCACAACAGCGCGAGTCTCAGGACCTGGGCCCGGGGGCGCCCGCCGTCCGCCACGCGCATGGGTGGCCCGACCGGAGCCATTTCGGCCCTTTTGCAACCCGCCCCGTCTTCCCAACAGGTTGCTGGGTATTCATTCTTAAACGAACTAGTTTGCCTTCAACCCTAACTGCCTGAGACACACATTGTGTAGTGAACTCTCACCACGCAGCCATGGCCGCGGAGCCGGACCCGATGCGTGAGACTGGGCGCTATGAGCGCGTCCAGTCGCTGGGCAAGGGCGCGTTCGGCTTCGTGCAGCTCGGACGCAACTTGCAGAATGGCGAGCTTGCAGCGATCAAGTTCCTGAAGCGTGGAGACGTCAACAAGTACGTGGAGTCCGAGATTTTGAACCACAGGTGAGCAGACCGCTCGGGTACTCGGCCGTGACGATGAACTTCGGGGCCCACATTTGGGCGGAAACTGTTGCGCGTAACCTTGCCGTGGTCCTCCCTGGCATGTGCAGTGTGCTGCGTCATCCACATGTTATCCAATTCAAGGAGGTCTTCTTGACCTCCGAGTATATCGCCATCGCCATGGAGTATGCCACGGGCGGGAGCTTGTTCCACTACGTACAGAAGCAGACGCGGCTAAAGGAAGCGGTAGCGCGCTGGTTCTTCCAGCAGCTCATCATCGGCGTGGACTACTGCCACAAACGGGGTGTCGCCAACCGCGACATCAAGCTGGAGAACACGCTGCTGCAAAAGGTTAACGGGCTGCCGCTGCCGCTGCTCAAAATTTGCGATTTCGGGTACTCAAAGGCGGACTTCAAGTCGGCGGCCAAGAGCAAGGTAGGCACTAGGCTGTTCGACGTGGGGGAGGGTGCGGCAAGTCGCTGGGGGGGGGGGGGCGTGCCGTTGCCGGGCCGTGCCGCGGCCCCTCACACGTTCAGTGCCGCCATCCTGCCTGCGCAACCTGGAATCCCGCACCTCACCTTCCATAGCTGCTCCGCTTGGACACCACCGCACCGGCACCGCCCCAGCAGGCGCCGCCACATGCAGCCCTCCACTCACTGCCACCTCGGTCACCCCGCTCCTCTCTCTCTCTCTCTCTCTCTCTCTCTCTCTCTCCCCCCTCCCCGCCCTCCCCTCTCCAACCCTCAGGTGGGCACGCTGACCTACATGGCCCCCGAGGTGCTGGTCAACCGGGACGGCAAGTACGACGGAAAGGTGAGAGATGGCGGGGACGAGGCGGGGGGGGGGGGATAACTGGGGTGGGTGTGAGGGTGGGGCAGGGGTGGGCTTGGTAAAGATGGCAAGGTGAGAGGCGGGCGTCGGCAGACAAGGAGGTGGAATACAGATGGGAGTGAAAGGGAGCATGGGCGAGAGGAGGAGGAGGACGGGTGGGGCTGGGGGGGTGGGCGGCAGCAGTCGCACGTGCCTCTGGCGCGTGTGGGTGGGCGGGCGGGGCGCCGTGTTGGGGCGTCGGGGGACGTCGGGGGACGTCGGGTGGAGGTGGCAGGTGGCACAGCAACACACACAGGAGCGTGAGGACACGCCGATGAGGGGTGGGGGCAGTGAGGGCGGGTAGGGCGAGGATGGGACATGCAGGGGCGTGAAGCGGGCGGGGCGTGGGTGCGTGGGTGCGTGGGGTCACTGGGGTACTGGGGCGGTGTGGGAGCAGCCTGGTGCGGCAGGCCGTGTGACGACGGACGGGGCAGAGGGCTCGGTGGCGCGCATGCGCTGCTGGCGTGCGCATGGGGGTGGGGGGGAGGACCGGGTGGAGGGAGCAGGGCTGGAAGAGCAGGGCTGGAAGAGCAGGGCTGGAGGAGCAGGGCTGGAAGAGCAGGGTAATGGGGCCTGGCCAGGCCTGCACGGCTGCGGGCGCAAGGGCGAATAGCAGAATGGCAGCATCACCACCACCACCACACGCCCCCAGCTCCCCGGCGGCCTCCCCCGGATGAGATGCTACCTGTGCTCCACTCTCTCTCCATCCTCACTCCTCACTCGCCCGCCCCGCCCCCGCGCCCCCTTCTGCCCTCCCTCCCTTTCGAAAGGTCGCGGACATCTGGTCTTGCGGCGTGATGCTGTACGTCATGTTCTACGGCCGCTACCCCTTCGAGACGCCGGCGGGCAGTGCCATGCCCAAGGCCACGGAGATCCTGGCCATGCTGGACAACATGGTGCGGGGGGGGGGGAAGGGGAGAGATGGGCGGGGAGGGGGGAAGGTTGGGTTTGACACGCGTGTCGGGGAGGGGGGGAATGAGTGGGTGGAGGAGCGGGATGGGGCGGGTGGAGGGACGGGATGGGGCGGGTGAAGGAGGATCTGAAGGCGGGGGAAGAGGGGGGCATGAGCGGGCATGAGGGGGGCATTGGATGAAGGGGAGGGGGCGAAGCGGCCTCACAGCGTGGTCGGCACACACACGTGATGGCGCGGCTGCTGCTGCTGCTGTGTCCGACCCCACCCAACACACCCAACACACCCAACACAGGTGCGCCAGCGCTACGAGCTGAGCCCGCACGTGGAGATCAGCGACCAGGTGGGGGCATGTGTATGTGTGGCGGGGCGTGTGTGTGTGTGTGTGTGTGTGGTGCAGGGGTGTGGGGGTCGGGGGTGGTGTGGAGGGGTGAGTTGGGTGGGTTGGGTAGAAGGCGGATGGTGTCGGCTGCGGCTGGGATGGGAGGCGGGTGCGTCCAAGGGGTCTGCGTAGGTCGGTGAGGTGGGCCCGATAGGAGGCTGGGGGCACGGGCGCAGGGCCTAAAGGGGGATGGCGGGTGTTGCAGGGTTTGGGATGAGTGAGCGGCCGGGCGGGCGGGAGGTGGAACCCCCGGCACAGCGGGGAATACTACTACTCACCTCTCCTTCAATCGGCCGTGTGTGTGTGTGTGTGTGTGTGTGTGTGTGTGTGTGTGTGTGTGTGTGTGTGTGTGTGCTGCTGCTGCTGCAGGGCAAGGACCTTCTGCGCAAGATGCTGCTGCCCGACCCCAAGCAGCGCATCACGCTGGAGGCGGTGATGACGCACCCCTGGTTCACAACCAACCTGCCGCCCGAGGTGAGGGGAGGGAGGGAGGGGGGGTTAACGTTGAACCAATCCCGTAAGGAAACAGTCGCGCGGCAAGGAGAACTGCAGCTGCAAAAGCGCGTCGTTGTACATCACCGTATGTAGTCGGGCGGGCTTGGGCAGTGTAGCGGCAGGTGGAAGGAGCAGTCCAGAGCAGCTCCGAAGTCATGTCAACAGTGCGAGCCGCGCGCGGACCCCGAGGGAGGGGGGGAGGGAGACAGGGAGGGAGGGGTGGTGCGGCAATGGGTGGGTGGGGGGCTGGGGACGATGGGGTGTGCGGGGCCTGAACACGCACCCGACGTACATGCCCAGTCCCTCCTCTTGAGCCTTCCCCGCCCCTCTCGCTCCCACACCCTCTCTCTCTATCTACCTCCACACCCGCTATCACCCACACACGCTATCACCCACACCAGCTCATTGACTCCCTCTTCCTCTCCGCCCGCCCTGGGCCCTCCCACAGGCCGCCACCATGAACGACTCCTACCTGCGCGCCGGCTTCCCCGCCGGACACCAGGTAGGTGGGAGGTGGGGGGCGGGGGGCGGGGGGCTGGCTGGCAGGGGCCGAGGTGGCAGGGGGGTTGGCGAGTTGAAGGCATTGGGCGAGAGAAGGGCCAGAAGCACAGGGAGAGGGTTGGGCACTGCTGACGCCTTGCTCTGGTTCTGTGTCTTGTTTGGTTGGAATGAAATACCCCCATCCTCTCACCCCCTTTGGGTCTCGGTTTCTGTGGGGATTGCAATGAGCTACCCCTCCCCCCTTAACGGCGCGGTCGGCCCCCCTCCCCCTCGCACTATTCTCCCTGCAGTCTCCGGAGGACATCAAGCGCATCATCGAGGAGGCCAAGGGACACAGGCACACCGTGGCGGCGGCGCCCAGGCCGGGCGCACCCGCAGGTGGGTGGGCCAGGCTGGGCCGGGCTGGGCTGGGCTGGGCTGGGCTGGGCTGGGCTGGGCTGGGCTGGGCTGGGCTGGGCTGGGCTGGGCTGGGCTGGGCTGGGCTGGGCTGGGCTGGGCTGGCTGGCAGCAGGGCTGCACAGGCAGGGGTTGGGAGGGTGGTCGCCGTGCTCACCCACATACTCTACCCACCTACGCTCCGTTCCCGCCTCCCACTCCCCCACGCTCGCCCCTCATCTCATGTTTCCACCCCTCCTCCTCCCTCATGCCCCTCCCCTCCCCTCGTGCTCCCCCCCCACACACACAGGCGAGGACAGCGTGGACAGCCTGATGGAGAGCGCCATCGCGGAGGACCTGCGCACCCACCAGTCCGCCGAGCTGCAGCAGTTCGTGCAGAACTACCGCTGAGAGGGGGCGGAGCTGGGGGGGGGAGCGGAGGCGGGGAGCTGGGCGGAGCTGAGTGCAGCAGTCCGTGCAGACCTGCCGCTCAGGGGGGCCCACTGCAGCAGGTGGCGGGGGCCGGGCTGCTGCCGAGCGGGGGGGGGGCACGTGATGGACCTGGGGCGCCGTGGAGCCGGACGAGGAGGCGAGGAGGCGGGAGGACTGGGGCAGGCGTCTGGGCGGGCGCCAGGGGCGGCGGGTGCCGCCAGGGGCGGCGGGCTACAATGGGATGGAGCGGCCCCCCGGCCCCGCAGCCCGAGGGCAGAGCCCTGCAGTGGAGGCAGCAGCAGGCGCAGCCTCTGCACGGGCGGGCGGCGCCAGGCTCCCAGCGGGTGGAGGAGGAGAAGGAGGAGGAGCCGCCGCCACCGCCGCCGCCGCCGCGCGTGAGGGCCGGTGCGGAGCGCAAGGTCAGGAGGAGCGGCCGCGGAGAGCAGCAGCCGATAGCGGGAGCTGTATGCGAAGCCGTGGAGCTGTGGACGGCGCACGCGGTGCGCGCGCGGAGGCCCGAGCTGTGGGAGCCTGGGGCGCGGAGGTTCTGCGGGGCCTTTCCTGCGGGCTAGGGCAGGGCAAGGCAGGCCATAGGGCAGGGCAGGCCATGGGCAACGCCGCCCCCGGGCGTCGTGTGATATGTGTATTAATGTACGTGCTGCTATGTTTGTGTGTTTATGGGCGTGCGAGGTGTGTGTTGCGCGTTGCAGACTGCTCGGATGCTGGGACTGGTCAGGGACTCAGGGCTTCAATGCTTTGTATTTTGGGCTTTAAGGTGCCGCTGGGTGCTGCAGATGGCGTGTGGGTGCAGGCGCTGTGACGGGGGTCTGATGAAGTGATCACTAGTAACCCCCCGGGCGGTCGAGGGAGCACGCTGGCTGGAGCTGAGCTCAGCTCAGCGCAGAGCTGAGCTGAGCTGGGCGCGCATGTGGCGCGAAGCCTCATTGGCTGTGGTGGCTGGAGAGTGTGTCGTGCAGGACAGATCGGAGCCATTGTGCGACACTTCGACTGCGGCGTGTCGCGTGTTGGTCGGCCCTGCTGCGGCGGCCGCCCATCCTGCAAATGGCATCATGTGTAACTGCGGCGCAAGGAAACCGACATCCCGCAACAACTGAGAAGTGCGGCGGAAGGGGCCATCTAGCGGCTAGTGCGGCTCCCCATCGGCCCACCCAAAGTTGAGGGGTGAAAAGGGCAAAAGGCTACACAGCCGTGCCACACAGCCCACCACAGGAACCGGCCCATCGCGAGTGCAGCGCCTAGCCCTGCCTCATCGCGCCTACACACGGCCGAATCCTCGGGAGCTCTGGGTTAGGCGTGGAAGAAAGAGGTGGGGGGTCCCGGCGGCGAGCTGGCGAGTGGCGACCCTCCTCGACCCTTGGCCTACGATCCGGATCCACATTGATGAGCGCACGCAAAGCGCACCTGTTGCGTAATGCACTGGCAATATCCATGTTCCAATCTTTACTGTTTTACATTGCTGCTCTGCATCCGCTGCGTTTCGCAAGGGGACGGTGAGCTTTCTGGGCCTGTTGTTTCGCAAGTCGCGGCAAGCCGGCAAAGTGCACCAGCGCATTTGCATAGGCGATCCTACTACAGAAGGTACGCCACCCAGACGCCTTGGAGACCTCTTTGTTTGCTCCGGGACCGTCTGTGGTTTGACCGCGAATATCGGAGCGGGAGAAAGCTCGCCCGACGCCGGAATCGTGGTTTCTACAGCACTTGGTTATGTGTGACGTGTTATCAAAAGCTGAGACGCATCGCCCGGCCGTGACATAGAAAGCAGCTTCTCAGCACCCGTTGGGCAACTTTCTGGGGCCCTTTAGCACGTAATTGTGTACCCGCTTGCGCTTATTGTTTGACCCTACCTCTGAAAAGGCCGTGTCACGCATCGGAGACCGGTTGATAAGTGCGGAAATTTGACAAAGCGTTTCATGTTCGCAGGAAAATGCCACGCGCTGCCAAGGAGAAGCCGGAGAAGAAAGAGAAGAAGGTAAAGGTTTAGGGCATGATTGAGGCCCCTCGACGCGAGTCCTCGACGCAGGCGTGGCAGTTACTCGAGCCGGGGGTGCGCCCGGCTCTCCCCCCACTGTCCCCGTCACGCCCTGCCCCCGTCATGTAGGTCAAGGACCCCAATGCCCCTAAGAAGCCCATGGGCGCCTACATGTGGTTCTGCAAGGAGATGCGGGAGCAGGTGAAGGCCGACAACCCGGAGTTCAGCGTCACCGACATCGGCCGGCGGTTGGGGGAGCTATGGAAGGAGTGCGAGGACGACGACAAGAAGAAGTGCGTGCGTGTGGCTGCTGAGTGCTGCTGTGGATGTGGGCGTGGGCGCTGGAGGGGCTAGCGCCGCTGGCACAGTGATGGTGGTGGCGTGTGGTTGGGCCGACCATGCCATCCCGTGCCAACGCCAGCCGACCGGCCATGTCGCATGCTCGGCGTGCCCTTTGCCCCTGCACCACCCTGTGCCGCCCCCTCTAACGCCCCTGTCCCTGCTCCGCCGCCTCCCCCACCCGCCGCAGGTTCCAGGACTTGGCGGACAAGGACAAGGAGCGGTACAACAAGGAGAACGCCGCGTACCAGAAGAAGGAGAAGGAGGCAAAGTCGGAATAAAGCCTGAGGAGCCAGCGGAGCAGAGCGTATGGTGTGGAGCTGCTTAACTCGATGCGTGCAGCAGCGTGGCGGCTTGACCAGCCGCCAGCAGCGGGTGTTTGGCGCTGATAGGAAGAGCGATTGGAGATCTGTTGGAGTTGGAGCGGCTGTGCGAATCGGGTACGCACAGGGATGCATGCGGTACAAGAGACCGACCGCGCGTTGTTAGAACTTGGGCACACGCGGTACCATTGTGCGTGTGACACTTCAGGATGGTGCGTATCCGCGTTTTGAGGCCTGCTGACTGGGGCACGATGGGGCACGCACACGCCGCCGGCAGACGAAGTCTGACCGCCTAACCGTTGATGCATTTTCACAATTGACTTGTGCGGATTTGCGTTGCATCAGGGGTGCGCTAGGTGTCGCCGCCTGTGTTGCCGCTTGAGTAGATAGGGGCTTACGGTCTTGCTTACGGTTGACTGGACAAAGATTGAGCTCAATGCATGCATCGAGTTTGCCATGACTCACGAGTTGACACTGAAGTTGTTGTGATGATAGGCAACTGGTACCTTACTCCGAGTACCTTACCCCGTGTAACAACATGGGGATCTTATCTAGCTCCTGCGAGTCCTGGTGCACCAGAGGTGCTGCGGCAGTGCGGCAGCGCTGGCAGGCACCGGCCGCACTGCTGAATGCGAGTTTGCGACATTACAACTATACAAGAGCGGACCGTCTGATGGTTGACCTCATTGACGACGCCACAAAGAGCAGAGCCCGGCGCACCTGGAAGTCAGTCCACGAGCTGAGTCGTCACCCTGCTATCCTGCATTCCTGCATACAGTATTTCCGTGCCAGTATTTCAGCACCCCCCTTGCCAACAGCCCAACACCCTCCAGTCATCCGCTCCCTTTTTGCTGCGCCTCGCGTTTGTCGCATTCCCCACACCAGCCATCCACCAACGCCATTGTTGGCACTCTGTACACAAGAATCCCGGGCAGCCATGCTCCCCTCCCCAATCCCCATCATGAGTAAACCAAGCCGCACCACAAGCTCCGCGCGTCTCATGAAGTCAAACGTAACACGTGTGGCCATCACACCGCATGCGACACAGTCGCTGCAACTCCATTTCCATCACTGAGCACAAGCGGACGCTAGCGGTAGCCTCCTGTCCCGTCGTACACACCGGGCTGCCCCTGCCCTGGCTGCTGTTGCTGCATGTAGCCTTGCTGTGGCTGCTGCTGCTGTTGCTGCTGTGCGTGCGGCGCATAGCCGTACTGCCCGTACTGCTGCGGTTGCTGCTGCGGCATCTGCTGGCCGTACTGCGGCTGCGGTATGCCGTACTGCTGCGGCTGGCCGTACTGCGGCTGCTGTTGCTGCATGTACTGCATGTACTGCTGCTGCGTTGGCTGTTGCGGCTGCTGCTGCGGCTGTTGCTGTTGTACGTACTGTGGCTGCTGGTACTGCTGCTGCGGTTGCAGCTGTTGCTGTTGCGGCGCCAACTGCTGGTAGGGCGCCGGGGCCGCGGCTGCCGCCATCTGCTGCTGCTGTTGCTGGAGTTGTTGCTGCTGGTGCTGATGCATGGGCATGCCCGGGATGTGCTGTTGCTGCTGCTGCGGAGGCGCCGACTGCTGCTGCTGCTGGTACGCGTGCATGACGTGCTGCTGCTGCTGCTGTTGCTGTTGGAGCTGCTGCTGTTGCTGTTGGTGCTGTTGGTGCATGGCCTGTTGCTGCTGCTGGTGTAGGGCTTGCTGCTGCTGTTGCTGTTGCTGTTGCTGCTGCTGTTGCTGCTGCTGTTGCTGCTGCTGTTGCTGCTGCTGTTGCTGCTGCTGTTGCTGCTGCGGCGGCATAATTACCGGAACCCCGGGCATGCCCGGGATAGGAGCCGGCGCAGGAGCCGCAGCGCCGCCGCCGCTTTGGTAGCCCTGAGCAGGCGACCCGACCGGAGGCTGCTGCTGCAGCTGCTGTTGGTGCTGCAGCTGCTGTTGGTGCTGCAGCTGCTGCTGTTGATGTTGCAGCAGCTGCTGCTGCTGTTGCTGCGCCACCACGGCGTGAGGTGCGGCAACAGGAGCGGCGGGTGCCGCTGCGCCTTGTGGCACCGGCGCCGCCACAATCGGCACGCCGCCGGGGCCGTACCCCACCGCTGCAGGCATGGCACCGTGCGCCAGCCCCGGCTCTGCCTTCACCACCGGGGCCACACCCGTTGGGAGGTGGTGGGGGT
The DNA here is from genome assembly GCF_000002595.2 of Chlamydomonas reinhardtii. Classification (NCBI taxonomy): domain Eukaryota; kingdom Viridiplantae; phylum Chlorophyta; class Chlorophyceae; order Chlamydomonadales; family Chlamydomonadaceae; genus Chlamydomonas; species Chlamydomonas reinhardtii. Next base: position 3,430,702 of record NC_057014.1, on the reverse strand, counting down.
GGTGCGCGTGCGCCTGCGGCTCCGCATGTGCCTGCGGCTCCTGCTTGACCACCACACCGCTGCCCGGCATGCCCGGCACCCCAGCCGCCGCAGCCGACTGCGGGTACCCACCCGGCACCGGCACCGGCACCGGCACCGGCACAGCCCCGGGCATGCCCGGGATGCCGCTGACCCCCACACCTCCTCCCGGCTGCACCCCGGCGATAGCACTGCCCGCCACCATGCCTGCTGCCGCCGCGGGCACTGCGCCAGGGCCGCTTGTGTCCATGTGAGTGGGGCCTGCGGCCGCGGCTGCCGCCGCCGCCGCGGCCGCGGCCTCTGCAGCCGCCACCGCGGCGGCAGCTGCTTGTACTGCCTGAGCCGCCTGAGCCGCCTCCGCCGCCTCCGCCGCCTCCGCTGCCGCCGCCGCCACCGCCTCGGCGCCACCGGCTTTCAGGTTGCGTGCGAATGCCTCCACCGACTCCTGGACCTGTTGCAGCCGCACATTGCATCGCACGTACTGTCCCGTCAGCAGGCTTGTTGGTGCCGCGATCCAAGTGTGAAGTGGTTGGAACACAGAGTACTTCGTAAGGTTACTTGCAGGTCAAGGGGAAATGTCTGTGCCCCAGGGGTTTACCGTGGGGGTTTACGCTGGGGTAAGCTAGCAGCCCGGGACTTGCGAGCCTTACCTGTTTCAATTGTGCGGCGTCAAGGCTGGCTGCATCTGTGGGCACACAACGGCAGTGGGGGTTACATTCATGAATAGTTAAGGAAGTGGTGGGGGGGGCAGTTCATTGGCGTGCACACGCGCATGCAGTTTCACGCGCACTCCCCTCAGGCAGAAGCCCCTGGTGCACACGCGCGCACTCCCAACCGCGTTCCAAACCGCCTCCGCAGTGGCCTCTTCCGCGTACCGCACACCCACCCACCCACCCACCCACCCGCCCACCCACCCACCCACCCACCCACCCGACAGCACTGACGCCGCCGGCACCGCCTGCTGCATCTCCGCCCGGATCACGTCCATGCCTTGTTTCTGTCGGAGGCGGGCAGGCGGGCAGGCAGGCAGGCGGGCAGGCAGGCAGGCAGGCAGATGCGTGTGAAGCCATTGACAGGTGCAGGCTTGAGCGGCCGGGGGTGGGGTCACGTGTCGAGGGCATCGCTTAACAAACGTGCCGATACGTGTCGCTGGCGTTTAAGCGTGTGCGATCTAGACACTGCTGCATATCCAGCTTGCGGACGTACGCACGAGATACGGGTAACAACACATCTGCCTCGCGTCCGGCTCCGCCACGGCCTGCCGGCCTGGTCCGGCCCAGGCACAGGCGCAGGCCACGCTCCTCAAACCCACCAGCTGGAAGCACCTGCAGCAGCAGCAGCAGCAGCAGCAGCAGCAGCAGCAGTAGCATCCATGAAACAGCAAAGCAGCAAGTCATGACGCCGCACTTCATGGGCACGGTGAGAGCTTCTGGCTTTGGGGAATGGGGGCGGCACGCACCGTGCCAGCCGCCCTCCCAACGCGTTGCGCGGTAGCTGCGCCCGCACGCCCCACCCAACAACACGGCCCCTCCCCATATGTCCATGTAATTCATAAGCTTCGAGTGCTCACATGACGTCACAGCAGCTGATGAAGTCCTGCTTGGCCTCCTCCACGCGCTGCCGGCTCTGCGGGTACTGGCCGCCCTCCCCAAGCTGCTTTACAGCGTCGGCCAGCGCAGCGAGCAGCGCCTGCAGACCGTATTCACCAGTTACGAGACTCATGCTTCAATAAAACGAGCTTCAAGGCATAAGCTAGGCTCGCGGGCCGAAGTGGCGGGCAACGAGCGACATTTCTAGAGTGAGCCCACCTCAAATGCGTTTGTGAAGCGATCCATTTTGCGAAATGCAGGAAGATATACTAGTTAGTTGGCTACCACAGCGCTTCTGGCACAGTCGTTCTCCCGTCCATCGGCAGCTCGCAGGACGCAGTGTCGCAGGGGTAGTTGTTTTGTGACAGAAAATATAACCCGAAGCTCCTGTAATCCAGGGCGTAGTCTCGGCCAGTCTTGCGGATCATGCTGCCTTGAATCCGGAGTCCCGCTGACTTGACCAGCGAGCTATGTTTTGTCGCAACATAAACACCACTCAAATATAGATGAATATTTGTCATAGCTGGTAGAAATGATGGCAAAATCGCCAAACGGGAGGGGGTCGCAACGGACAGTTTGGCTGGTTCTCTTGGGAGGACAAGCACTGGTGGCCGTGGCGATCGTTCTCTTAGTCCGTAACCGCCCAGGGTCATCTCAAGTCCAGCCAATCGACGGCCTGGGCGGGCTGGCGCACGACCGCGATGCTCTGCTGCACGAAGCGGACATGCTGCAACGGCGGATACACGACTGGCGCCGGCGAGCCACGGCCGCGGACGTGCACGTCGACTTAGACCTTGGCCAGGATAATGCCGGTGCCGGCTCGGCCGGCGCGCGCTTCCGTGGCGACCTTGGTGACGGGACCGCAGCCAGCGCCACAGTCGGCAGTAGCAACAGCCTGGCCGTCGGCGGGGGCGGGTCGGCTTCCTCGGGGGCGGAGGCCGGCAGTAGCAGCGGCACGTGTGACCCCAACGGCCACCCCGTAACTACCGTGGCGCCCATCGACCCGCAATACCTGATGCGGCCGGCTGCGGAGGTGGAGGCTGAGAACCCCGAGTTTGCGGCGCTGCTGAAGAAGCACTCCAACGACAAGCAGGAGGTACGACGGCACGGCGTAGCGCGCGCGCGTGTGTGTGGGGGGGTGGGTGGGGGGGGTGCGTGTGCGTGTGTACGTGTTATCAGCCATTGTGTGTGTCATTGCGCGGGGATGGGAGTCGGCGCGGACCATGCCGGCACGAGTAAGTACTGGCGGGGGTTTGGGGCGCAAGTAGGGGCAAAGGCAGTGCACAGCGGTGACTGTTGCAGTCGAGGCGGGAGGCCACCAGCAGTAGGGGTTAGCGCCGGCAGCACGAGCGCATTGTGGGGCACGGCGGCGCACGGCAGCGGCGGGTGCAGCCGCGCCAACCAAACAGCCTTGGATAGCGGGCTGCGAGCGCGGGGCAGCAGCTTGTGGCGGAGGGGGTTAGCCGCCCATGGAGAACGGAGTGCTTAAATCACAAGAGGGAGGGAGCCGCGGGCGTCCGGGGGGGGGCAACCGACCTTGCAGCGCCTCGCGCTAGGGCCCCCGGGGGGAGGGGAGCAGCAGTGGGACGCCACGACGCCACGGCGGCCAGGCGGTCAGGGGGTCAGGGCAGTGGACGTCAGGGCAGGGGGCGTGCGTGCAGGAGACGTCAGGGCAGGGGACGTCAGATGGCAGGGGACGTCAGATCGCAGTGGTTGGGACACCCGTGGCGGGCCGGCGGGGCCGCGGCCGCACTGGTGGCGGTGGCGGCGGCAGTGGCTGCTACTGCTGCTACTGCTGACTGTTCTGTTGTGTGGCGCGACCTCATGACTGACCGGGGCCGCCAATAGAAGTAGCAATGGCAGTAGCGGCGGCAGCAGTAGCAGTGGCAGTGGCAGCAGCGGGCCCGCTTGCCGGCGCCTGAGGCGTACGCCTATCGGCCCGCTGCGGTGCTGCGTGTGGCTGTGTGGGGGGTGGGCCCACACGGGTATGACGCCGGTCTGGGAGAGGGGTCAAACGGCACAGCCTGGTTACCTGCCTTGGCCTTGTCGTCCGGTCCCCAAACTCCGGCTATAGGCACGGCCAACGTGGTCCCGGGCGGACGACACGGCCTAGACTGGTCTAGCTCGCGTGGCGTCCGGGGGATGCGTTCCGCCCAGCTTGGCACGGTCGGCGACGGTCGTCAGGCCGACCTCCGAATCAGCTACCAGCGTTCTACAAGTATCACCTTGATACTACAGAGACCTCAAATATTTTGTTTGCGGCCTATTCGGTGACGTCGCGGTGAACAGGCTTCTCAAATCTGCGCAATTACCGCGCTTTGATGCCAATTATTGTTGCCGTCATCAAACATACATGCAAGGAGACTAGAAACATGCTCCCGGGCTTAAGAGTGCGACCCTGGCGAAAGCATGCCTCGCGAAATGTGGTGACAGCCACCCTCGCAGAATGCGACGGGAGTCAAACTTTTACATCCTTATATGTCATATAAGTCAATTCCTGAAAGAGGGAGGCTAAGTCTACGCGAGCGTGGAGAAACACGTGTGGACACGTTTTTGCCCCTCTTCAGACCGGCGTCATACCCGTGTGGGGTGGGCCTGGGGGTAGTTCATTTCAACCCCAAAATAAACCAATGGGGAGCGGGGATGGGCGACGGCTGGGGCGCAGCACTGCGGTGGGCAGCTGCACAGCGAGGGGCAGAGGGTGGGGACTGGGCAGGCAGCGGGTTTGAGAGGGCGCGGCGGGGCACGATGCGGTGCGGTGTGCACCGTGCCTGAACGCCTGTGCCACGTCTTCGGGTCACACTTCCTTTGTGCTTTCCTTGAACACACACACACATCTAAGCATACATCCCCCCCACACACACGTCCAAACACACAGATCATGTTGGGTCTTGCCAATGCGGTGATGATCTGCCAGAACGCCACGGTGAGTGGTGAGGGCGGCGGGGGGGGGGGGGGGCGGGGGTTGTATATACCAGCCCAAACTACGGGGGGCAGAATTGCAGTGCGAGCTCAATGGATAACCTTCAGTCTCAATCATCTAGACTCGATAGACGGTAGACCGTGGGCGCGACGCCGCCATACAGGGATAGTCTAGGTTGCACGCGGATCCGAGCGGGAACAGACTTCAGCCGCCACCAACCGCCTCACCAACCGCCTGCCCGCCTCCCTCTGCAGGTGTGCTGGTGGAACGGCGGCAACATCCTGGAGTCCTTCCTGGAGATCCTGGAGCGGTCCAACATCAGCAACCACCTGATCGGGGTCACGGATGAAGAGACCGGCGGGTGAGAGGGGAGGGGAGGGGAGAGGAGGGAGGGGAGGGGAGGGGAGGGGAGGGGAGGGGAGGGGAGGGGAGGGGAGGGGAGGGGACGGGAGGAGGAGGGGAGGGGAGGGGAGGGGAGGGGACGGGGAGGTATATGCGCGAACCAAGGCAAATAGAGGGCTTCAAGGCTGGAGGCGGGCGGGAGGAGAAGGTGTAGGAGCTGGTGGGCCCCATCCGCCACCCCTTCGTCCTGACCACACGCCCTCTCCCCCTTCCCCCCTCCCTCCTCCCCCTCTTCCCCCCTCCCGCCTGCTTCCCTGCAGCTACCTGACGGAGCGCGCTCACAAAAAGGGCCCGGGCGCCTTCGCCATCAACTGGTTCACGCCCAACGTCAAAATCCCGGAGAGCCAGGTGGGCCGTGTGTTCTGAGCAACAAAGCAACGGAAAGAGACACGTCCGAATGAGCCGGAGTTACTTACGAATATCTACCAAAATACCGCAAGGAAGAGCGCGCCAAAGTGGGCGCTTGTGTGTGCGTGTGTTTTGAAGGAGTGCAAGGGCGTGTGCGATGGTCGATTAGGAGCGGACGGGCGGAAACACGCAGGATTGAGTTTGTCGAGGGGGCGGTCGCTTGCCAGCTTGGTGGCGGGCCGGGGCCATGTGGGTGGGTGGGTGGGTGGGTGCCGGGGGTTGACAGGGAGCTGCGCTGTGCTGGCACCATTACATACTCACATCCCCACCGTCCGCCTCTCTCCCTTTCTACCACTTCTTCGACTGCTAAGCAGCCCTGCAATGTAACGCCCCCTGTGTGTGTCCCCCCCCCACCCCCCACCCCCACACACAGGCCAACACGCGCGAGGCCAACCGGGTGTCCTCCCTCAAGTTCAGCCTGCTGCAGACCTCGCTGCAGCTGGGCTACCACACCATGATCACAGACATGGTGAGGCGGCAGGCGGGGGGGGGGGGCGGCAGGGGGGGGGCAGGGGCAGGCGGGGGGGTTGTTGTTGACCTGAGGAGGCAAGCGGGGGGAGGGGGGTCGTTGATTCTAGTCCCAGGCGCGGGGAGGGGGGGGGTTAACTTTGAACCAAGGGGAGGGGGGTAGCAGAGTGGAGGGGCAGAGTTACTTACTTGTTCTGTCGTTTTCACAGAAATACACATACACACACGCGTTGCTGCATCGCTACATACACTGTCTTTGCGCTTTCCTTGTGCTCTTTAACACGCATATACACACACATACACACACACACACACACACATCAGTCTCCTTGTGCCCTCCCCTCTGTATCCACAACCCCTCACCTTCCTTCGCCCCCCTCACCCCCACCCTCACCCCCACACACCCCCTCACCCCACACACCCTCACCCCCACCCGCCCCCCCCCACACCAGGACCTGGTGTACCTGTCCGACCCCTTCGACGCGCTCAAGCGGGACGCCGACATCGAGTCCAGCTCCGACGGCTTCGACGCCATGGCGTACGGCGCCATGACCTCCATCAGCGACGCCACCATGGGCTGGGGAGGGGGCGGGCTGTACATGCAGACCTTCACGTGAGTGGGTGGGAGTGTGTAGGAGTGTGTGGGAGACAGGGACAGGGAGGGGTGACAAAGAGGGACGGATGGGTGTGGCGAGGTGGCGTGCGGGGAGCGGCAGTGTTACTGTGCGAGGGGTACAAGCAACCCACCTCGTCTCTTGGGGAATGGTGACCGTGCATCCATACCGTGCCGTGCATCGGGTCATCGGTATCGGGTCATCGGTATCGAGTCATCGGCATCATTTGTATCATAGGTATCGGGTCATTGGTATCGAGTTATTTAACATGCATGGAACCCCCCCCCCCTCTGGACGTCGGCACTTCACTTCATATTTGATGCACACCATCCCATGGATGGCTACCCCCCCCCCCCCACGCCCGCTCCCCTCCAACAGCATCAACGTGGGCTGCGCCTTCATCCGCGCCACCCACCGCGCCTTCGCTGTGGTGAAGCGGGCCGCCGACGAGCTGGCGGCGCAGCCCGGCTGGGACCAGCAGGTGGGGGGGGTGGCGGGGGCTGGAGGGGAGGAGGGCGGGGAGCCAGGTGAAGGCACATGCCACACGGCCATGGGCCACATGCCCACTGTGCCTTCGAGTGCTCTGACTGCTCTCCCTTAGCTCTCTCTCCTGACCAGTTCACGCATTCTCCCCTTGGACACACACACGCACGTACACATACGTAACTTCCCTGACACGCAGTGCGCACAGACATAGGTCTTCTTCCGTATTGCTTTTATAACTTTTATACAAACAATGATCAAACGTGTGTGTGTGCCCGCCAGGTGTTCAACACACACCTGCTGACTCAGTCGCACGGCCCCTACGCCTCGCCCTACGCCACCCTGCGCGTCATGGACATCGACAAGTTCGTCAACAGCAAGAGGTTCTTCAGGTGCGTGGGGGGGGGCGGAGGGGGGAAGAATAGGTAGGGGTTAACTCTGAACTAATTCCGTAAGGAAACAGTTTGGGGGGATGGGCAGAGGGGCTAGGTGGGTGGGGCGGGGGCAGGAGGGCAAGGAGCTGGGGCGTTATGTGTATTTGTTCGGGTGTAGTCAGCAGCAAGAGCTTCTTCAGGTGCAGGGAGGGTGGGGCTGGTCTCGACCAGATTACCCCGATGACATACAAGGCTTCCCCGAGGTTGAGCTTCCCGTGTGCTCTCTACCACACACTTACACACGCACATGAACCACAAAACACACAACGTCGCACCGCACCGCACGTATCTCAGTCCTGCGTGCTGATTTCCGCTCCATGCACCTCCCCCCTCCCATGCACCTCCCCCGTCCCATGCACCTCCCCCCCCCCCCCCCCCGCCCCCCACCAGGTCCAACCGTGCCGCCTACATCCCCGGCGCCGACGCCACCGCCCCCGTGCCCGTCATGGTGCACTTCAACTACCACCCCGACAAGCACGCGCGCATGGTGTGCATCATGGACCGGTGAGGCGGGCTGCTGTGTGGGGTGGCTACCGTATTAGTGGGCGGGTGGGTGGGTGGCTTCGGTTTGGCGGGTCGGGCTAGGCGGTTGGGCGGGTTGCTCGCACGCTCCCCACGGCCCCCCCCCCCCCGCCCACCGAATCGCACCCACGCACCCTGCTGTTTCAAACCCACGTGCCCTCACGTGTTATCGCACGCCAGCCCCTCTCCCCTCCCCTTCCCCCGTTTTAGAGCTGGGCTGGTACCTACAGACCCCCCCCTTCTCTGTACCATTACTTTGGGCTGGTACCTACAGACCCCCCCCTTCTCTGTACCATTACTTTGGGCTGGTATCTACAGTCCCCCCCCATTCTCTGTGCCATCTTTGCGATCCCCCCCCCCCCGCCCCCCCTCCCCCTCACAGGTACTTCCGCGGCAAGGTGGACGCCTGCGACAAGTTCCCCGGCGGCTCCGAGCCCGGCACCCGCTAGCGCCGCGGTGGCTAATGGTGCTGGTGCTGCTACGTGATGGTGCTGCTAAGGCTTGTGCTGCTAAGGCTTGTGCTGCTAGGGCTTGTGCTGTCAGCGCTGCTGCTAGCGCGTGTGCCGCTGCGGCCGGAGGTGTATAGATACTGCAGTGCTAGGAGACTGATGGGAAAGTGGCAGTGGTGCAAGGTAGTGTGACGAGACCGCCAGGCTCAATACCGTAGACAGGAATGTCACACAGACATTCATGGCTTTTGACATTTATGACTTGTTCCACATGCGTATCGCATGGTCAGGAAGTGACCTTGGTGAAGAACTTCGGAGGTTGCACCTTTGGTTGGCTGGCGCGCTGCGGGACCCACACGGTGTACGGTCGTAGGACAGTCGGCGGAAGACACATCTAGGTGCCCCAGGGCGTGTTCCGCGGGACTATGCACCGAATGCGGCCTAGAAGTATCGTACAGCGCTCCGCCTACCGTATGCATGGCTTGGTGGCCATGACCAACAAAAGGATACCCCCAGCGGCTGGGGGGCTTGGTGCGGACGGGGAGGGGAGTACATGACACGATACGGCCACGTGTGCCACTGCGTGCTGCGCATCGGGGCGAGGCCGTGCGGTGCGTGCGATGTGAACAGTTGACACCCCCGATGAACAATCCCAACGTGTCCTGGCAATCCTCCGTGCTGCGTTGTCTTTGCTGCTGGCTGGTGTGTACATGCGGCGCAGGCCCGCCGCTGGGGCGCTGGGCGCGGAGGGATACCGGTACGCGGGGCCACTGGGCCGCAAAAGGCATGGGTAGACGTCATTGCCACCGGTGCTGTCTGTCACTGGGGTTGTTCCCCGGGGCCCGCCTCCTGATCCTCCTGCGTGCTTGCATGGAGAGTTGGAGACCCCACCCCAAAACAACTGCAAGCTGTCACAGAGGGGGCCACAGCGGCACAGCCCATCCACATGCTCCACGGGATTGACACCACGCCGCCACTGCCGCCGTCACCCCGCCGCCTGCTTCCGTCCACTGCTTGCTTGCTAGGACCTACACTTTGAGCCGCACCTCACAGGGCACACTGACAAGTGCCAATGCACCAGCCTTCCACCAGTGTTTCTCCGCCGTTTCGCACTTCCAAGCAGCCGCTGCATCCGCCCACGCACCTCCCGCCGGCCTGTGTCCGTACCCGAATACCAGTGACCAGACCTCAAGCATTCCCCCATGTTCCCGCGTGTCCAGACCCGCTACCTCTTCACTCATCACCCCCACCGCCTCCGCCCGGCCCACCCTTGGCACGTTTCCGTTTCCGCGCCATTGCCCCCGCGCCGCCGCCGCCATCGGAACTGGCGGCCGCCGGCTTGGCACGTGGCGGCGCCGCCGCGGTTGCCGCCGCCTTCGCCGCCGCCACCAGCGCCGCGCCTGACGGCATCTTGGGTTTGGCGTCCCCCTTGGCTTTTTTCTTCATGGCGAGCGGGTTGGGTCCCTGCGGCATGAGGGTAAAGGAGTCAAGGGGATCAAACAGGTGTCCAGGTATCAGTACTACTGAGACCCGGGCGACCAGGGCCAGGATGACGGCCTACAGCACCACACATACACACACAGCGATCGCATACACTGTTTTTGCGCAATGTTTTCCTTGTGCTCGTTAACACACACAGCGATGTAAGCCTCCTAGGCTCCTGCCTACTCACGTATACAACCTCTCAACCTGCCTGCCAATGTACACGCAGACACACACACACACACACATACGCGCTATGTTTTCCTTGTGCTCTTTAACACACACACACATACACACACGCAGCCCATTCCACCCCACCCACTCCCTTACCTTGGCCTTGTTCCGCCGGAACCGGGCGCTGGTGCCCAGCCCCCCCGCCGCCCCGCCGCCGCCGCCACTGCCACCCGCCCCCCCTGCGGCGCCCGCCCGCGCCCGCGCCGCCGCCGCCGCCGCCTCCTTCCGTAACTCCGCCAGCTGCTCGGGCCGCAGCAGCGGCTGGGCTGCCGCCTCGTGTTTGGACACCTTTTGCGTGGCTGCCTCGGCCTGTGCGTGTTTGGGTGTGGTGAGGGGGTGCCGGTGTTGATGCCGTGCGTTGACTCCCAGTATCCGCATTAGAGCGATGCTGGTGCTATGCGCTTGTGTCGGCTATACGGTACGTCAATGCTGAGTACCGTACACAGTAAGACGATGCCCTTACACCATTCGCCCCCACCGGCCCGCCGCCCTCCCCCATCCGGCCCTGATTGCACCTCTGCTTTCAGCGCCCGCCCTGCTTCCTCCCCCTCCCTCCCCTCCTCCTTCCCACTCCCTCACCCCCTCACCTCCGCCGCCTTCTGCTTGGTCACCTCGGACGGCGTCTCGAGGTGTACGCCGTTGACCGTGCAGAACACCAGCGGGCAGCCGGGGATCTGGAGGTGGGATTTTGTGAGGGATATGGGGTGGAGCAGTGTGTTGAGAAAGCACGGGAGGAAAGGGTACACACTTTTTGGTAGTTATACTGTGCGGCAGTCAAATTCCTGAGAATATACCGAGACCCAGACCCGAGTATCCCAGCTCGCAGCGTGCGGAGTAGGGTGTGTGGAGGCAGGAGGAGGAGTGGATAGCTCATAGCGGCATGGGGTGGTGCGGCAGCCCGATGCATGACGCCCACGCCTCCAATGCCAAGCCCACACCCAGGCGGCAAGCGCGCAGCAACCCGCTCGGCCGACCCTTCCTGGCACCCAATTCCCGCTTCGAGCCCCTGCTCAACAGCACCCACCCACTGAGCCAGCCACACAGCCCCCCCCCCCCCCAGGCAGCCGCACGCGCACCTTGCCCAGCGCCCTCCGCAGCGCCGAGTCCTGCGTGGCCACGAACCAGTGCCCCTCGTTGCGAGCGCCTGCGCAGGGGCGGAGACGGAGGCGGAGGAGGGGGTTGGAGGGGAAGGACGAGGAGATGGGGGAGGATCGGGTGGGAGAAGGCAGTCTTAAGGATGAGCGCCGTACCGGATTGCAGACACGGTCGCGCTGCGTGTTCCTCCCTTCTGCTCCCGAACACTCTTAGCACACATATACACACACACACACACACACACACACACACACACACACACACACACACACACACACACGGTAGCCCCGTCACACGCGCTCACCTATGCACGCTCGGATGCACTCCGCGGCCGGGACGGGCTGCTTGCCGCTGCCCTTCTTCCCGCCGCCGGCGCCCTCCTCCCCGCCCTCCTCCTGCTCCTCCTCATCCTCCTCCGCGCCCTCTCCCTCAGCGCCCCGCTTCCCGCCTTTCCCCTGCCCCCCTGCCGCCTCGCCGCCGCCGCCGCAGTGCGGGCACTTGTGTAGCATGAACTGGCGCGCGGCGGCGGCCGAGCCGGCGTAGTCCTTGCCAAGCGCGCGCAGCTCCTTTGTCACACACCTTCGCACACGCATGACGGGTGGAGAGGGACGGGTCAGGCGGGGTTGAGGCAAGGTAGTTTGGGGCGGGGTGGAGGAGTGGGGGCGGACGAAGCCGTGGCGAGTGAGGTGTCGCCCGCCCCCTGCCTCTCACCGTGACGGGTGAACACTGAACACACCCACCCACGCCCACACATGCCGACACGAGGAGCCCACCACCCGCGCCTTTCGTACTCCCACTCGGCGGGTGCCCTCACTCCTCAGTCCTTCACCTCCAATTCCTTGCACCCTCTCCCAAGCCCGACCCTCTCTCTTGGGAATGGCGAGAACATCCCTCCTCCTCCCCCGTTCTCCCCTTCCCCTCTTCCTCCCCTCCCCTCCCCTCCCCTCCCCCTCCCCCTCTTCCTCCCCTCCCCTCCCATCCCCGCCTCCTTCTCCGCCTCCTCCTCCTCTTCCTCCTCCTCCTCCTCTGCCTCCTTCCCCCTCCCGCTCCCCCTCCCGCTCCCCCTCCCCCTCCGCCTCCCCCTCCGCCTCCCCCTCCGCCTCCCCTTCCTCCCCTCCCCTCCCCTCCCCGCCTCTTTCTCCTCCTCCTCTTCCTCCTCCCACTCCCCCTCCGCCTCCTCCATCTCCACCTCCCCTCCTCCTCACTTTGTGGTGTACAGCTTGCAGGTGCCGCCCAGCAGTCGGGGCAGGTGCGTGTCCAGCTCGCTCAGGCTGTTGGGGGTGGGGGAGAGTGGGGGTAGAGAGGGGGTGGAGAGGGGTAGGGAGGGAGTGTGTGTGTCATGGTGTGCGTGGAAACGTCGGTGGGCGCCATGACCCTGGTGCATGCAACAGCGCTTGCTCCACCCTTCCCTTCAGCGCCCCTCACTCCCCCAAGCATTGTCCCCAACTACTGACTCGGCCCTTGTTTGCGCTTGCTACCCCTTGGCCACGCCGAATGCGCTCAGCCCCCCTGGCGCAAGGTGCCTCAGAACCCGTCGCTGCCGATACCCAACTCACTTCAAGGCGCGGGTTGCGTGGATGAAGTTCCCGTCCAGCAGCACCTTGTATGGCTCGTGGAAGCCATAGTTGATGCGGTAGTAGTTTGTGGCTCGGCGGGTCTGCTTATGCTTCTTGCGGCGCATTCTCTTCCAGAGATGTCGGCGGCGCGGCTAGAGCTTCTACAATGTGTTGTTTATTAATGCAGTGACAATATAGATAACTATAAATGTGGCGCCGGCGGCAGTAAACGAGGCTGGCTTTCTTTGTCTTCAGAAGTTTGCGAGACGACCTGCAAGAAGCAGCTGCTACGTGTACTTCTTCAGTGGAGTGCATATAACATCTGTACAAATGTGCAAAGTAAGTTAAATGGAGCTGTTTGCAAAACCCTCATGCAGTTGCACCCCGCCCTTCCGCCCACCTTAGCCGTTCCCACTGTAAAATTCAAATGCTCACCACGCACATGAATTCAGGCACGCTGACAAATTGTTTTACACAATTGCACGCTGCCCAACCGAAATGACAAAGCCACCTGCTCACACGACCCTCGCTGCTGCACTTTGAGGCATCCATACATGCATTCGGTTCAAAATCAAAGAGTTAGAGTCGATCTTGCAGTCATGGAGCCAGCGGCCGGGGCTGCCGCGCCTCCTGCCCCCGCGGTCACCCCGACCGGCAGCGGCACCCATGCAGTTGGCCAGCCGCGGCCCTTTCTCGTGGCGGTTCACTGCGGCGCGGGGGCGCATGCGGTCAGCAAGGAGCCAGAGTACAGGTCAGAAGGTGCTGGTAGCTGGCAATGCTGCTTAGTTGCGCTGCATGCTGTGCATGAAGGCGTGCGGCACCGTTGCAGTGCGCGTGTGCGGCGGCGTGACCAATTTCTCCCCCCCCCCCACACACACACAAACACAGACACACACACGCGCCCGCACACACACACACACACACACACACACGCACATGCATAGAAAGAACTCCCTCCCTCTCCCCTTGTGCTCTTCTGACACACGGCAACACACTTGCAATGCACGCACGCAGGCAGGCCATGTCGGCGGCGTGCCGGGCGGCGGCGGCGGTGCTGGGCGGCGGTGGCCGCGCGGAGGAGGCCGTGGCGGCGGCGGTGCGGGTGATGGAGGTGCGGGCGGCGGGGGTGTGGTTCCAGTTTGCAAGTGATGTGTGCCTTACGCATTGTGTGGGCGGTGGGGCGGGAGGGGCGGGGGCCTGGAGAGGTGAGCGTGTGTGCGTATGGCAATGCATGCGCTGTCAGCCGCCCACCCGCCCACCCGCTACCTCCACCTCCCTCCCACCTCCCTCCCACCTCTCTCCCGCCTCCCTGCCTCCTCTCTCCCCCCTCCCTCCCTCCTCCGTCCACCCCCGCCAGGACTCTCCCTGCTGCAACGCGGGCACGGGCGCTTGCCTCAACCTGGCGGGGCGGGTGGAGTGCGACGCCGGACTGATGGCGGGGGACGGCCGCTTCGGAGGGGTGGGCGGCGTGGCAGGTGGGGGGCGTGTGTGTTTGTGTGTGCATGTGGTGGGGAAGCGAAGAGAGTGTGAGCGTGAATCTGTGTGTCGGAAAGTTGCTCAGCTGTGTGCGTGTGTGTGCGTGTGTATGTGTGTTTGTGTGTGTCGTCAATGTCGTATTAGGTAGGTGCTGGTAGGTGTGCGATGGGACAGTGGTAAGGCAGGTTGGTAAAGTCCCGTAGGGTGCAGCTGAGTGCTGGTCAATGTCGTGTTAGGTAGGTGCTGGTAGGTGTAAGAGAGTGACAGGGGGGGGGGGCTGTGGACACGAGCAGGGTAGCTGCGTGGGGTAGTGCGTGTGGGTGGTGCTGCCCCCTCCCCCCGTCGGTTCCCTGAGCCCCCTTGCCCCTGCTTGCTCCCCATCCCCCGCCCGCGGGACCCCCGCCCCCCAGGTGTGCGCAACCCCATCCTGGCGGCGGCGGCTCTGGCGGCGGAGGCGGGTGCGGCGCTCAGCTGCGGCCGCGTACGACCCATGTGAGCAGCGGCCCGGGGCAGTACAAACACACACACACACGCTTTGTTTTCCTTGTGCTCTTTAACACACATACGCAGGTGTACACAGTGAAGGCGCCACGTGAACTCGCCACGTGCACAGGCTGTTGGTGGGGGATGGCGCGCGGCTCTACGCGGCGGCGGCGGGTCTGGAGGCCGTGCCGCCCCACCTGCCCGTGCCGCCCGAGGTGAGTGCACAGGGTGAATCGCGGCGGGTAGCTTTCTGTGCTTGCAGGCCCACACGCGTGCTGCTGCTGTTCCACCTCTTCCCCCTGCCTGCCGTACCCCACCTGTACATCACACCCCACTGCAGTACCAGGTCACGGACGGCGCCCGCAGGTCCTGGGGCAGGTACTGCGGCATGGTGCGTACGGCAGGGTTACGATTCGGTTACTGCATGGTTACGGTGCAGTGGGTGTGTGACAGGCATACTGAAGAATGGGGAGAGCAGGGGGCCGCAACGGGGGCGCGGGAAAGGGATAGGCCAGGATTTTCCCTTGCCGCGTGTTTGTGTGTTTGGCACGGAGTTGCACCTGCCGGGATGACCTGATGGCCACGTGACGCCATGTGCGGTCGCCGCAGATCAGGGAGGCAGCCCAGGAGGAGGAGGCAGCGCAGCACCAGCGCCACCAGCGCCACCAGCAGGGGCAGCAAGTGCAGCAGGGGCAGCAGGGGCAGCAGGGGCAGCAGGGGCAGCAGGGGCAGCAGGGGCAACGTGCGGGGCGACCAGGGGCACAGCAACCGCGTCATGACCGGCCGCCGGCAGTAGCAGCAGCAGCAGTAGCGGGCACTGATGCTAGGGGGCCCTCACCTGCAGCCACCCTTCCTGCCGCCGCCCTCCCAGCGGCCGCCGCTCCTCCAAACGGCGACAGCAGCAGCTGCCCTGCGGCGAAGCGGCAGCGCGTGTCGCCGCACGGGGCTGGTGCTGGTGCTGGTGCTGGTGCTGGTGCTGGTGCTGGTGCTGGTGCTGGTGCTGGTGCTGGTGCTGGTGCTGATGCTGGTGCTGGTCCTATTGGCGGTGACTGCCGGGACCGCGGCGGTGTTTCGGACGATTGCGACGTGCGCCAACGCGGGGGTGATGTGGGGGTGGAAGGCGAGGATGAGGGCGAGGACGAGGCCGAGATGCGGCTGGACACGGTGGGCGCCGTGTGTGTGGACTACACAGGTGCGTGGGGTGCCGCAGTGGGCGCGCAGGGGAGTCAGGGCCACTGATCTCGTAATGACCCCGAGGAGGAAATGAGGTCATTGAGATCACTGAGATCATGGAGGTGGTGCCCTTGCCACTTGGCGTGTGGGCGGTGGGGCGTTACAGCGGCACCCCCAACGGCAGTTGCCACCCCAACCCCAAAATTCAACCGTCACCGCAACCGCGGCCCTCATCACGCACACAGGCCGCGTGGCGGCGGGCGTGTCCAGCGGCGGCATTGCGGTAAAGTTCCCCGGGAGGCTGGGGGAGGCGTGTGTGTACGGCGCCGGCTGCTGGGCGCAAAACCCCCTGGTGGGCTGCTACTGCCGCCGCGACGGCAGTAGCAGCAAGGGCGGCTCCAGCCGCCACAAGCAGCAGCAGCAGCAGCAGCAGCTGCAGGAAGGGAAGCTGGAGGTACCGGGGACGGAACGAGCGGTGCCAGCGGCGGGGAAAGCGGGGCAGGCGGCACGGGCGCTCATGGCCGCGGCACTGCAAGCGGTGGCGCCGCTGCCGCCGCAGCCGCCGCGCCACCTTCTGCCGCCGCTGCCACTGCTACTGCCAGTGCCAGTGCCAGTGCCGGCGCAATACAACGGCAGTAGCAGCAGCACCTGCAGTGGAAGCCGTGGCGGCGGCGGAGCCGGTGGCAGTGGCAGCAGCAGCCGCGGCGGCGGCGGCGGTGGCGGCAGTAGCAGCTCCAAAAGCCAGCTATGTACAGGGTGCGGGCAGCCGCTGCTACTGCCGGGCTTCGCGGCTAGCGTGACGGGCGTGGGTGAGGCCGTGGTTCGTGCCGACCTGGCACGGCAGTGTGGCTGGGCGGCTGTAGCAGCCTCCGCGGCAGCGGCAGCGACACAGGCGCAGAGGCAGCAGCAACATCGGCAGCAGGAGCAGCAACAGCAGGGGCAGGGAAAGGAGCAGCAGCAATGTCGGGGCGAAAAGGGAAACGCCGGGTGCCATCCTAAGGCCGCGGGGGAGGAGGAAGAAGCGCAAGAGGCGGGTGATACGCCGGGTTCGGATGGGGAGGACGGTGATGACGACGACAGCACGTGCCTCGATCAGGTGGGTCTGAGGGGAGCTGCGGCTTTGTACGGTCATTCGTTGGCAGCCTCGCATTCAGTGCACGTGCTGCCCCTGCAACGACATGAACATAAACAGCGTCTGCCCTGTGCTCGGTGTGCTGAACATGCGTACATGCACGCAGTTGCGTTCTGTGCCCCTGTACAAAAACACATTCCCCTCCTGCATGCTTCTGCTTCTTCATGCACGCACAGGACCTGGAGGCGGTCGTGCGGTCGCGGGTGCTGGCAGCCCAGCCGCCACCCGCCGAGTGCGGCGTGCTGGCGGCACGGGTGGAGCTGCGGCCTGCTACAGCCACCGGGGACACCGCCGTCGCCGACGCCGCGGCTGCTATAGCCTCTGCGGGTCCAGGGCGGGGGCCAGGGGAGTCGGGGGGGCCCAGGGTTCGTGTGCAGGTGGCTGTGGAGGTGGCGGCGCTGCACTGTGCGGCGTCCATGGGCGTGGCGGTGCTCAGCCACCGCGACTGGGTGCCAGCAGCTACAGCCGCCACAGCTACAGCCACCACAGCTACAGCCGCCCCCGCCGCTCCAGCCGCCGGCGCCATTGCTCCAGATGCTGGCGCCGCAGCCGGCACTGCTGCTGCCGCCGCCGCCGCTGCCAGCACAGCACCGCCGCCAGATGCAGCGGTTGCGGCAGGGGCGCCGCACGGCACAGGTGGCAACGGCGACGGCGGCTTTGCGCCGTCGTCAGAGCGGACAGCAGAGGGGAGAGAGCAGGGGGCTGGGGAGGCGGGGCCGGGCACGAATGGAGGGCGGTGGGTGCCGTGCGTGACGTTCTTGAGGCGAGTCACTCCTCCGGGCCCTCTCGGCCACCGGGCGCCTCGGGGGGTGGCTCCCGCGGCAGGCAGGGCGGGCGCCGCGGCGGGGGGGCCTGGTAGCGCCCCTACAGGGGTGGGATCCGGATCCACATCGGGATCCGGGGGAGGAGGCGCGCACGCCCTTGCAGCGATGGCGTGGTCTGTGGTGTGGTAGGCAGGTGCGCAGTTTGGGGGGTGGCTCACGCCGTTGGTGTGTGATGGGACAGTGGTAAGGCAAGTTGGTAAAGTCCCGTAGGGTGCAACGGATTCCCAACAAATGGCATACAATTGGCAGCGGCAGGGCAAGAGTGCGCGGCTGGTCGAACGCCGGAGTTACTGTACCGACGAGTTGCTGGCTGGCTGGAAGTTTGCTGACGCGCATTCCTCACGCTCCGGGCGCCCGGCCAGGCGATAGCACCACACAGACACACCGCACCGCCACGCTCGCGAGGCAGAGCCGCATCGCACCTGCAGGAAGGTGACCAGCTCACGCCGTTGGTACCCGAGTGCCGTGTGTCGGTGTGGCTTTGCCATGTGATGTGGGCAGCGAGTCGCCTTGTCAGCTGGGGTGATTGCTGGAGTCGGCGTTGGCGGGTGCGCGCGCGGGCCGCTGTGGCCGTGTCTGTGCTGGAGAAGGCTGGACTGGTGGCCTGACTGCAGACTGAATGCATAGGGTCACCCAATGCATATGTGACATGGTTCAGGGGGTTCAGGCGTGACGTCCCGAAGAAGGAGGGCTGGGTCCTGCCCCGCATGCATTGTAACATATGTTGCAAGGTCTCAGCGGGTGCTCCTTCTTCCCCTTGTGCCCCATTGTCAGGGGTATGATGGGGCTGCGGACGTGGGGCCGCATGGGCCGCCATGGGCGCGGGCTGCTAACTCTCGACAGTGGAACCTCAGCCCGATCGTCGCCCCAGCCCGAGCTGCCGCCGAGCACGGCGAGCAGTGGGCCTGGGTGCCGGTTGGAAAGCTTTGGGAGCTTCAGTAGTGTCAGCGACCAGCAGGACTCCTGCCCGGCTGCCAGCACTAGTGCGATGAGCATCGGCACTCCGGACTCTGGCGCGGCCTTCCCATTTCGGCGCGCTACGGAACTGCTGCAGCGTCTCACGCGCCTGTCTTACACGACCCGCCTGTTCGATCTCGCCACAACACCAGCGCTCGCGACCATCCAGGAGTACCTAGCGGCCTTGGAGGAGGCACTTGGGCAGCTAGAGCAGCAAACATCAGCAGCCACGCAGCACGGCGACAGCATTCAGCAGCTGCAGCTACAAGCGCTGACGCTCCACGCCTCTGTCTCAGAGGTCCAGGGCGCTGCGCTTGCAGCTGAACGGCGGCAGAAGGAGCTGCAAGGCACGGTCGCAGCGCTGCAAGTCCAGATGGAGGAGCAACGTTGCGCGCTAGAGGACACCCAGCGCGCCCTGGCCCGAGCAGGGTGCTCCGGGGGGGTCGACGAGGGTAAAGTCCTGCTGAAGTCGGTTAGCCCTGAGCTGCTCGAGAAACTCAAGGCGGCTGGAAATCTGGAGGCGGTGGCGAGTGCGAGTGGCGCAAACGTCTCCGGACGATACGTGCGCGCGTGGCGGTCAAAGGGTAGGGAGGTGTGGAATGTCGTGGTGGAGGTGACACAGCAGGAGCGGAGCGCGCTCATTCGGGTGGCGCAGCAGGTCCGTGCGGCTGGTGCCGTTGTCGCACCGTATCTGACCCGGGTAGGGTGTGAGATGCGCAAGGAGCAACTGAAGGCTTTTGAGGAGCTTCGTGAGAAGGGGCTCCGACCCCGATGGAAAGGTGGAGCGGGCATTACGTGCTCAGGCGCGTAAACAGCGTATAGACGCTTTAGAAGACACTTTGCTTTTTGCTATCAAGCGCCTCCGGACTCAGAAGAGTTAGTGGGGCCACATGGACTCCGACGCCATGTAAATGCTCATGCTCATGCTCATGACAGTGGTGTCGCTGGGTCCGCCGCTTCCATCGCAAGTCCGATACAGGCACGGCACTGACTATCATATAGCACTGAACTTACGCACGCGTTAGGCCGAGTGACGCGGTTCATGAAGCTGCAACATACACGAGCGGCCAAGTCGGAGCACCACGCGCTGGGCAATTAGTGCGCGGGCGCGCATTAGTACTAGTATGTAGACTGTGAAGGGGCTTCGAGCTCAATCGGCGTCTCGGTTTCGAGCAAGCCAGGGGCTTGGCGCAGCGTGATCTCTCGGCGAGGTCTTCCCCGCTTTGGCTGCTACCATACAAGTTTATCTCACGGAAACATCTGTGCGACAGGTTCATGCTGGCGCGGGCCTGCGAGTGGCAAACGATTCCAAGCAAGTTGTTCAAACTCTATGGCATGCCGCGTTCTTGGACGGCCCAGGTCCTTCCATAGCAGTCGTATGACGTCAGCAGCAGGTCCGGTTTAATGCAATTATAATAATTTCAAACACCAGCTGCAGGGGCTGAGGAGTCGTATGGCATCTAGGGTTTCGACCGACACAGGGAGCCCCACGTCAGCCCAGGCCTAGGATGCTACTGCCGATTTGAATCGGTATAGCCTGGAATGCCCGATGTGCATCACCGGAATCAGCCCGGTTAGCTCAGTCGGTAGAGCGCAAGGCTCTTACTCCTGCGGGAGTTGCAACCTTGTGGTCGTGGGTTCGAGCCCCACATTGGGCGTATCACAAGCGCAGCTTACGCTGCGAAAGTTTTTGGTTTTTTGGGTCTCCCCAGCGTCAAGGTTTGGGGCCGGCAGTGCCGGGATCGGGAAAGGGGTTTTTGGGGGCTCCAGCATCCGGCTTTGCATTACTGGTGCACCGGGCACAACGGGATTTGGGGCTGGTGCCGGGTGGGGGAAGAGGGTTGTGGTTGCAAGTTCATGGTGTGGCTGGCCCAGACCAAGCCATTGACGAGTGTTGCGGAACTAATGCGTACGTAGACCAGAGCGGAAGGCGGAGTACGGGCCAGGACCAAGCCAGGCCCCAAACCCCGATATCTATTGGCCCAAACACCCATTACCCGCCATGGCATGACAGACCCTCATGCTTTCGAGTTTCGGGCCCTGTGCAGTTCCCCTCCCTTGCAACTTGGCCCATCCCCTGGCCCGACACCCTACAGTAGCCCCAAAACATCGGCCCCGCTCTGTGCAAGTGGATACAATGAGGTGACGAAAAGCCCCTTTCCCGATCCCGGCACCGCCGGCCCCAAACCTTGACGCTGGAGAGACCCAAAAAACCAAAAACTTTCGCAGCGTAAGCTGCGCTTGTGATACGCCCAATGTGGGGCTCGAACCCACGACCACAAGGTTGCAACTCCCGCAGGAGTAAGAGCCTTGCGCTCTACCGACTGAGCTAACCGGGCTGATTCCGGTGATGCACATCGGGCATTCCAGGCTATACTGATTCAAATCGGCAGTAGCATCCTAGGCCTGGGCTGACGTGGGGCTCCCTGTGTCGGTCGAAACCCTAGATGCCACACGACTCCTCAGCCCCTGCAGCTGGTGTTTGAAATTATTATAATTGCATTAAACCGGACCTGCTGCTGACGTCATACGACTGCTATGGAAGGACCTGGGCCGTCCAAGAACGCGCGATGCCATAGAGTTTGAACAACTTGCTTGGAATCGTTTGCCACTCGCAGGCCCGCGCCAGCATGAACCTGTCGCACAGATGTTTCTGTGAGATAAACTTGTATGGTAGCAGCCAAAGCGGGGAAGACCTCGCCGAGAGATCACGCTGCGCCAAGCCCCTGGCTTGCTCGAAACCGAGACGTTGAACGAGCTGACGGAATCTACCCGTCTAAGCATGCAATCACTGATACTGCGCGCCCGCAAATGTGTGTGTGATTGGTGCTAAAACAAGGGTGTGGTAAAAATGGCAGGGATCGTTCGTCTGTGGTGTACCTCACTTCTCCTCAAAGTCTACATGTGTTATAAGTGTAGTAAGCGGCGCGTCTGCATGCACTGCAACCTGTCGACCTGTCGGAGCCTGAACCTGAAGCCAGCCCCCCGCGCCCATGCGGCACTGTACGTCCCATCCGGTGGTCAACTCGCCCCGAAGTCCTGAGAACACGCGGAAGAAGCGCCGCCACTGATCCGCTATTCACCTATTGCACGTCTCGTCACTGTGCATACCTCCTGCAGGCCACCTCCGTCCATTGCTGCTCTAGCCTTGGCCGTCAAGACCGGGGTGGCCCCCGCCGCCGCCCCCGCCGTCGCGCTGCCGCTACAACCGCCTGCGCGCCCGCACCCAAGCCCACGGCGACTGCTGCCACGGCCAGGGCCGCCGTGCTGCCCACCGCGCCGCCGCGCCACCACCACCGCCGACCCCGCGCCGCCCGCGCGGCCTCCGCCGCCTCCTCCAGCTTCTGCTGCAGCCACACCACCATTGGCCCGCCCTCTTCGGTCTCGCCACACTGCGTCAGCCACTGCCGCAGCCCCTCCAGCGCCTGTCGCAACGCCGCGGGGCGCAGCACGCAGCCCAGCTGTGCCATGCAGGCGATCGTGGCGACGTCGGTGCGGCACGAGGGCCACGAGTCCTGCGAGAGCGAGCGGGGATGTTGGGGCGGCGAGTGTGGGGAGTCGGGAGTACTTCGGAGGTGGACCCTCGGGTGGAGGTTGGCCGGGGCCCTGACTCCTGTCTGATACCGGTAGAACGGTTGGTGAGGTGAGGAGGTAAGGCTGTAAAAGGCTGGCGCACGTGACGGCGATGGGTGCGCTCATATGCAGTAATGAGCCCGGCGTGGCAGTCATGTCAGCAGGTTACCGTGGGGCGTGGGCAGCACGCTGCCACCGCACCCAGCCCGGTAACCGCGTGCCTTGTCCTACCTACCCGCGCCCTCGCCAACCGGCCCCCCCCCCACCGCCCAACTCGCCCCATACAACTAGCTACGCCCATTCTCCCAAACCCAGCCCACTCCAGCCTCCAGCCCACGTGTCCCAGCCCCCGCCAAACGCCACCCACCATCACCGCCGTAAGCTCCCAGCCGTCACGGCTCCAGGGCAGCGCCAGGCGGGTGCGCAGGAAGCGCAGGGTGACGGGGTCGGCGGCCCAGGCGGCGCGGACGTACAGGTCGTGAGCCGCCGAGGCAGACTGCGGGGGCGCAGGGGGGCCGCTTGTAGATGCCAGCCCGAACTAAACCGGGGGCAGTGCAAAAGAGCGAGGAGGAGAGCGTGGCCTATGCTTTGACAACGGAGTGGCACTCGACGAGGGGGGGTAGCCATCCATGGGATGGTGTGTATCAAATATGAAGTGAAGTGCCGACGTCCAGAGGTACAGCGGGCACACGCGACGCATTCCATACCGTTGTTTCGCCAGCGGCAGGCTGCTGGTTCCCCCGTGTTTCCGTGGCGGCTAATGCTAAAATACTAAGTTCCTATTGAAAGCAAGTAGTCTGGAGTAGTAGTGGTGATAAGTAAGGCTCGTTGGTAAAGAAGCTGAGTGCATGCGTCTAGGTGGCTAGGGGGCGGAGGGGCAGCGCGGCGTGCGAGGGCAAGGAGCGGGTCAGGTCAGGAGCGCGCTGCCTTGCCGCGTGTTGAGGGTGCAGACGGGTCAGACAGGTTGCATGTGCTGGCATGGTGGTCAGCGGCAACAGCATGCATGCACAAGGTTATCGGGGCAGCGGCCACGCGCCCTGTGCCCTGTGCCTCATGGTGCCCTGCATCTTCATGCCTTCGGTGCTCACTGGGAATGGTGAGACCCCAATATCATTTTGCGGGTTGGGTTACACGCGCGCCGCGAGCCTGAACGCTGCTCGATGGTAAGCGCGTCGATGGTCTGCGGTCTGGGACCAACGTCGACAAGAAGAACCCGGCACAAGGGCGTCTAGAATAAAGGTTAAAGTCAAACCTCCTCCGTGCTCTGTGGGCTGCTTCTAGGTCTTTGTCCAGTTGGGGTTGGAGTAAACAATCCCCAGTTTGGGCTGGTATCTACAACCCCCGCCCCAACACACCCCACCACACCCCATCACACACGCCCCCGCCCCCACGCCTTCCTACCTGCGGCAGCGGGCAGCCGCGGCGCCGCATCCACTCCAGCTTGTCCTCGCTGTTGCCGCCGCCCGCCGCCGCCGCCCAGCAGCCGGGCGACAGAGGGCAGCCGTGGGCCGCCAGCCACTCCAGCGCCTGTGCAGGAGTGTGAGCGAAGACGGTGTGAGCGAAGGCAGGGCGAGGTGTGAGTGAACGGCGAGGTGTGAGCGGTGGAGGTGTGTTGAAGTCGCACGGGACCAATCCGGGACCAAATACTGAGGCTGTAACGCTGGCAACACCTGGAGGAGGGACGCGAGAAAACACCATCACCCACTTCCCCCACCATCGCTTCAGAATTGTGGCCTAACCACTCCGTTCGCCATGAACGGCCAACCCCACTAAGAACAAGGCTCAATGGCGTCCAAGATGTAGGTTACGGCCAAACCCCCTCCGCGCTCTGCGGGCTGGTTCTGGATCTTGCTTTCTTTGGGACTGGAATAGACTGGAATATACCAGGTTTAGTTTGGGCTGGTATTTACAACCCCCCAACACACACACACACACACACACACACACACACACACACACACACACACACACACACACACACCGCTAACTCGCCCTCTTTCCATAGTGTTATTATACTGAGTGGGCGGGATTTGGGACGCGTGATTCCTAGCTTGTCTGCTGCACGCCGCCTCTCTTGTCGCCTTTGCCATTCGCCTGCCCGTGACACTTCCTCGCTGCCGCCCTATGCCCATGCTTCCGCTTTTGCCTATAGGTGAGCTCGACTACGACCAGCGGGCGGGAATCTGGGAATTAGGCGTGCTGGGTAAACGTTGTTTAGCGCGCCCAGGGTGCGGAGCATGGACGCATACAGGTGCATCGCGGGGTCAGGCCGAATGGTCGCCCGTGGGGTTCCAGGCTTATCGCGGGTAAGTATGACTACCTGGGTCACGGCAACCACGCGACGCTCGGTAAATTGGTGGGTATCGGTAAGTAACTCCATCGCGTCGTTGGGCGGGCTTTCGTTTCGTTTTTTAACACACACACACACACACACACACACACACACACACACACACATACACACACACACACACACACGAGCACACACGAACACACACATATACACACACACACATATACACACACACACACACACACACACACACACACACACACACACACACACACACACACACACACACACACACACACGCACGGCAGCGCTCTCACCTCCACGCCGCAGCAGGCGGACCCGCACGCGGCCGCCATGATGCCCTCCTCGCCAGCCAGGCTGTAGCAGCTACTGCCGCACTGGCCGCTACTGCTGCCGCTGCTACTGCCGCCACTGGCGGCCCTGCCGCCTTCAGCAGGGTCTACCGAACCCCATCTTGCGTCGCCTTCTGCGGTGCCCTCTCCGTCTTGATGCTGCCGCGACCCCTGCCCCTCCTGCCCCTCCTGCCCCTCCTGCCCCTGCTGCCCCTCCTGCTGCTCCCCCTGTTGGCGGCGGCGGCGCTGCTGCTCCCGTACCGCCGCCGCCGCCGCCGCCGCCGCCCGCGCGCCCGCCGCCGCCAGCCATTTCATTAGCTCCAGGTTGCCCGAGTGCACGGCGTCAGAGTGAACGGCCAACCCCACTAAGAACAAGGCTCAATGGCGTCCAAGATGTAGGTTACGGCCAAACCCCCTCCGCGCTCTGCGGGCTGGTTCTGGATCTTGCTTTCTTTGGGACTGGAATAGACTGGAATATACCAGGTTTAGTTTGGGCTGGTATTTACAACCCCCCAACACACACACACACACACACACACACACACACACACACACACACACACACACACACACACACACACACACACACACACACACACACCGCTAACTCGCCCTCTTTCCATAGTGTTATTATACTGAGTGGGCGGGATTTGGGACGCGTGATTCCTAGCTTGTCTGCTGCACGCCGCCTCTCTTGTCGCCTTTGCCATTCGCCTGCCCGTGACACTTCCTCGCTGCCGCCCTATGCCCATGCTTCCGCTTTTGCCTATAGGTGAGCTCGACTACGACCAGCGGGCGGGAATCTGGGAATTAGGCGTGCTGGGTAAACGTTGTTTAGCGCGCCCAGGGTGCGGAGCATGGACGCATACAGGTGCATCGCGGGGTCAGGCCGAATGGTCGCCCGTGGGGTTCCAGGCTTATCGCGGGTAAGTATGACTACCTGGGTCACGGCAACCACGCGACGCTCGGTAAATTGGTGGGTATCGGTAAGTAACTCCATCGCGTCGTTGGGCGGGCTTTCGTTTCGTTTTTTAACACACACACACACACACACACACACACACACACATACACACACACACACACACGAGCACACACGAACACACACATATACACACACACACACATATACACACACACACACACACACACACACACACACACACACACACACACACACACACACACACACACAAACGCACGGCAGCGCTCTCACCTCCACGCCGCAGCAGGCGGACCCGCACGCGGCCGCCATGATGCCCTCCTCGCCAGCCAGGCTGTAGCAGCTACTGCCGCACTGGCCGCTACTGCTGCCGCTGCTACTGCCGCCACTGGCGGCCCTGCCGCCTTCAGCAGGGTCTACCGAACCCCATCTTGCGTCGCCTTCTGCGGTGCCCTCTCCGTCTTGATGCTGCCGCGACCCCTGCCCCTCCTGCCCCTCCTGCCCCTCCTGCCCCTGCTGCCCCTCCTGCTGCTCCCCCTGTTGGCGGCGGCGGCGCTGCTGCTCCCGTACCGCCGCCGCCGCCGCCGCCGCCGCCCGCGCGCCCGCCGCCGCCAGCCATTTCATTAGCTCCAGGTTGCCCGAGTGCACGGCGTCAGACATGTGGCCTACGGCTTCGGGCGGGGGCGGAAGGGGTTTGAAAGGTGGGGTTTTGGCATAGTGCGGCTTGTTTAGGGTATTCGTGCAGAGCACATGTCATGCGCCCATTGTCAAAACGACCATGCTGGCATAAAGGGAGAGTTCCTGCACAATGGTCGAGGCTCTGACTGGCTCGGTGCCTTTTGCGCCTCGAGCTTTCCAAACACAGATGGGGTGTTTGCAACTGGGGATTCCGAGTGATGTGTGTATGGTTCTGGGGGCGTGGCTTCATGCACCAGAGCAAGGGGGGTTACGCTCATGATTATTTCAGAAGAAGGGGGGGAGTGCTGGGTAGGTGCGGTGTGGGCCCTGATGCTGCTGTGGCTAACAGGCACACACACGTGTGGGTCCGGCAGTTGGGTAGGGCGCTCTGCCACCTCCCCACACACTACAACCAGCTCCCCCACAACCAGCTCCCCCCTCCAAACGCCCACCGCACCACCACCGCCACGCTTCACCCCTCCCCTCGGCCGCTCACCCCGGTCCGTGAGTGTGCGGAGGCCGTAGATGCGGTGCGGCGGCGTCTCCAGCACCCGCGCCAGCCACTGCACCGTCTGCAGGAGGTGCCAGCAGGTGGTGCATGGAACATGAAAAAGGCAATGCAAGTGCCTGATGTAGTTGCGACCTGATAAACCAAAATGCACCCAGCCCAGGCACCGATGATCATGGAAATACGTTGCCCCCACGCCAGAGACTGCCAGCAGGTGGCGGTGGTGGTTGCAAACCATACAGATGCTCAGTACAAATGGCTCGGCACCATGTAAGTGTGGAGACAGCGGTGAGGACGGAGGTTCAGAGCGGGGGAGGGGAGGAGGGGGCATACAGAGGGGACGGGTGGGGGAATGCAGGGCAGAGCGGTATTCATGCAGGCACACCCGCAGCCCGGCATTCGCACCCGCATCCTGAACGCAATACCCACCGATGCGCACGCACACAAACAAACATACA
The DNA here is from genome assembly GCF_000002595.2 of Chlamydomonas reinhardtii. Taxonomy (NCBI): domain Eukaryota; kingdom Viridiplantae; phylum Chlorophyta; class Chlorophyceae; order Chlamydomonadales; family Chlamydomonadaceae; genus Chlamydomonas; species Chlamydomonas reinhardtii. The sequence continues at coordinate 3,403,174 of NC_057014.1, read as the reverse complement.
CACGCACACAACACGCTCGGGCGATTCGTTTTGCTGTTTCACACACATACGGTACACACACCTCGGCACTCTGTTACACACACACACACACACACACACACACACACACACACACACACACACACACACACACACACACACACGTGGGACCTCCCCCCACGCACCTGCAGGTGGCCCCGCCGCGCCGCATAGCTGAGCATGATTTCGTCCATCACGTGCCCGTGCTCCAGCAGCACCTGTGGGGGGGTGGGGTGGGGTGGGGGGGAGGGGTTGCAAGGATTGGTACAGAGAAGGGTAGCGAAGTAGACAGCAGGTGTGTGTGTGGGGGGGAAGCCGCTCATGGAGAACGTGGTTGTGTGTGTGGGGTGGGGCGGGTTGGGGTTTGGGGGTTTTGGGGTTGGGGGTGGCGTGTGTGTGTATGGGGGGGGCTTGCTTGTCAGCAAAGGAAGCACGCAGTGGGCGTGCGTGGCGGCTATCTCAAGCTCTACCCTGCGTGCGTGCTCATGTCCGTTCCCCAACTGACACGCACACCTACGCACACGCCCACCCACCCACCCACCGATGCAGCCACCGCATCCCACGCTCCCCATCCAACCCCTGCGCCCAACCCCCTCCTCGCTCTCCTCCTCGCTCTATTGCATTGGGTTCGGTTTAGTTTGGGCTGGTATCTACAACCCCCCACCCCACCCCCTGCGCCCAACCCCCCACCCCACCCGCCGCGCACCTACCTGCAGCACCCGCGTGTTCCCCGCCCGCGCGGTGAAGGCGCACAGCTTCATGGAACTTGAGGGGCGCAGCGCCACCCCGCCCTCCCCTGGGGCGTGTGTTGAAGAGCACAATAAGGACAACATAGCGCAAAGACAGTGTGTGTGATGCAGCATCCTGGCGTCATCCCGGGATGTGTGTGTGTATATGTGTGTGTGTGTGTGTGTGTGTGTGTGTGTATGTGTGTGTGTGTGTCGACACGGTGGGTGGGGTCGGGGGGTTGTTTCCACCATGCCCAGTGGGAAGGGGCGGCCAGGCGAGTGGGGGCCACAGCCGTAAGCGTGACCTACACACACCACACTTCACAACTAACCCGCACCCCGCTGCTCCCCTCCGGCCAGCGTTCCTGACACCTCCAGCGCATCCCCTGGATTTGCACCTACTCCCCTCCACCCGCCTCTGTGGGTTTTACCCAGCCTGCCCCCCGCCCCGCCCACCCCCTCCAGCCCGGCCCAAGCCCCCCCCTCCTCCCCATCCCCCACCCACCCATGACCCACGCCAGCGCCTGGTGCCGTCCCGACATGGCCGCCTCCCGCACGGCGTCCTGCCCCAGTGGGAAGCCGCCGCCGCCGCCGCCTTGAGGCATCCCACTGCTACTGCCTAGCGGTATCCCGTTGCCGCTGCCGCTGCCGCCGCTGCTGCCGCGGGCGGCTGTGAGCCAGGTGAGGCGCTCCCGCCAGTCGGGCAGGCAGGTGGCGCGGGCGCAGGCGTCGGAGCAGCGCGGGTAGCCGCACACGTCAGTCAGCCACAGCACCTGCATGTGCGGAGTGTGTGTGTAGGGTGGGGAGAGGGGGTGGGAGCGGGGGGGGCAGTTCATTCCAATCTCAAATAAACCATCGACCCAGAACCCATAGAGAGCGGGGGATGGGGGGTGGGGTGAGGTGGGAGGCCGCGCGGTGCCCGGTGTGGGGTTTGCGCGCGGCACGAGGCCGCGTGGGCACAGGGGGTAGGGGCAGCCGAAATCAAACGAAATGCGTCGATCCCATCACCATGAGAAAGCAGCGGACAACAACACGCGAAGGCCAGGTCAAGCGGCCATTGAAGGCCTCCCACGACGCATCCATCCCACCTATATCCACATCCACCCGCACCCCCACCCCCACCCCCACACCCCACACCCCCCCACACCCACCCCCTCACCCCCAACCCCCACCCCACCCCACCCACACCCACACCCACACCCGCACCCACACCCATACACCTTCTCCCTCCAGTCGGCTGTGGGGCTGGTCGCCGCGAACGCCGCCATTCGCTCCCGGGACCACTCGTCCAGTGGGCCGTAGCGCGCCGCCGCCGCCGCCGCAGCAGCCACCGCCGCAGCCCCGAACTCCGGTGCTACTGCCGCCACCGCCGCAGCCGCTGCAGCCGCAGCCGCAGTAGCGGCCTCAGAGGCCTCTGCAGCAGCCGCAGCCCCATCCTCGCCATCAGCGCGCACGGCTGTAGCAACCCCTGGTTCACCCTCATCTTCGGGCGGTTGCTGCTGCTGCTGCTGCTGCTGCATTGGCGGCGGCGGCGGCGGCGGCTGTAGCAGGGTGTGCAGGGTCTGCAGGTGGGCGAGCGGCAGCCCCTCCGCCGCCGCCTCCAGCAGGCTGCCGGTGTAGATCTTGTGAGGCAGTAGCGCCATCACTGCCGTAGCGGCAGTAGCAGCGCCAGTGGTGGCAGCAGTAGCAATGGCGGTACATCAAAGACGATAGCGCAGCGTTGCACGGAGGTATGGGGCATGGAGGGGACTGGGGGAGGCAGCGGCCCCATCGTGGCTTACGCGAAATGGGCGAGCATGGGCTTGAGGCGACACTGCTGGCTACCGCGGATAGCCGTGCCACTAACCACCACCACCCACAGTAACAACAACTACACACGCCCCAACCCGGGCTGTGTCACTGACACCCACCAACCACAGTAACAACAACCCCACACACGCCCCAACCGCTGCACCTCCAGCTCCATCTACCCCACCCTCACACCCTCACACCGCCACAGCTACAGCCACGCCCCACACTCACGCCGGTACAGCATGATCACGTCGCCGCCCCGCGCCGCCGCCGCCAGCGGGCTACAGCCGTCGCAGTAGCCGGGCGCCGGGACCTCAGGCTCCGCCTCCTCCCCCCCGCCGCCTCCGGCCGGCCCCCCTTGCCCAGCCCCCACTGCACCCGCCGCCTCCCGCTGCCGCTGGCGCCGCCGGCGGCCCGCGGCCTTGTCAGCCTCGTCGGCCGGAGGCGGCGGCGGCGGCGGCGGAGTCTGGGGCTGCCCCGCGGCCTCCCTCGCCTCCGCCCCCACCTGCGCCGCCGCCTGCGCCCGGGACTCCGCCACGCGCGCCGCCCGGAGGGACAACAGCCACTCCACCACCGCCGCGCAGCGCGCCGCCTGCCTCGCACCGTCCCCGCAGCTGCTGCCGCTGGTGCTGCTGCCACCACCGCACCCGCCCCCGCCGCCCCCGCTGCTACGGGCCTGGGCCTCTGCTGATGCCGGCCGCGCGGCCGGCCGCGCCGCGGCCCGCCCGCCCCGCCCCTGCGCGGCGCCCGCCACCGCCGCATCCAGCGCCTCCCCCGCCAGCGGACAGCCCCGCGCCGCCAGCAGCTGGCACACCTGTTGGCAGGGGCGGCAGTAGCAGCAGTGGAAGTAGCGGCGGCGGCAGTAGCAGCAGCAGCAGCAGCAGTAGCAGCAGGTGAACGGGCAGCACTATAGTACAGTGGGGCAGCAGCGGCGGTGGATATTAGGATATATCTTCTACAAAGCGTCAACAGTCCTTTCCAAGTCCCCTCCCTCCCTCTCCCTCCCTCTCCCACATTCATGCACACGCCGGCGCCCGACGCTCGGCATTCGGCAGCCGCCGGCTCAACCACACACGCACACGCACACGCACACACGCACACACGCATCCCCTTGTCCCTGTACCCCCTTGGCCGTCGTGTTGCCCCATGCCGATGCGTGCTTGCATCTATATTGTTGCCCGCTGACTGTTTCCCTCTCTCTGTTGCCACCCAGGCTCGTGCACTTAGAATGCTGTTGCCTTTTCGCTCGCGCGCGTTTCCGCTCACACTGTTTGCCTTTTCCCTTTTTGCACACGCGAACGTCCCGCCCTGGCGCTGGTCTCCTCCTCGGCGCCCGGGCTCCCTTGATGTCTTCTAGGAGGGTATTAAACGTGTGCCTAGTCTGCATTGCTAGTTAGAACGTGCGCACGTGTGTTTGAGCCTGGGTGGCAATTACGAAGGCGGCTACCGTCAGCACCGCCCACATGCGCAAGACCGAAGAGCTCATCGCCTTCTTTATACTGGTTTGCGGGATGGTTTGCTGGGAAACTGGGAACTTGGTGCGTTTCGGGGATGGGGACTATTGTCGTGTGCCACTCCGTTGTCAAGCATAGGCCACGCTCTCCTCCTCGCTCTATTGCATTGGGTTTGGTTTAGTTTGGGCTGGTATCTACAACCCCCCTGGCGTCGGGGCTGCTTTCCTGGTCGCCAGGTAAGTCGTGGGTTTTGCTTGTCGCGTCCGCGTGCCTGTCTTGTGCTGTTGTGCGCGCCACCGAGCCCGGGCGGCGACATTTATCGCCGGCGCCGCTCGCCCTGCTGCTCCACGACGCCTCGGCCCACATCCCATAACTCCATAAGTATTATCGCTTGCAACTAACGCCTCTGCCTGTGCTCCACTCGTTTTCGTTAGTTGGTTTTGGTTTAGTTTGGGCTGGTACTTACAACCCCCCAACTAATCATGAATGTACCCCCCCCCCCACACACACACACACACACGCACACACACGCACGCCCACGCGCCGTACCTCCAGGTGCCCCGCGCCCGCCGCCGCCGCCAGCGCCCGGTGCCTAATCGGGCAATGCTCCGGCCAGGCCTCCAGCAGCAGCTCCACATTAGGCAACACGCCGCTGCCCGCCACCTCCACCAGCAGCCGCCGCCGGCCGTCGCGGCCGAGGGCGGCCATGCCGGGGCCGTGCGGGCCGAAGTGGCGCGCGAAGGCGTGGTGCGGCACGGGCTGTGTCAGAAGGACCTTGTGTTGATAGCGGTGCTGCGTCTGGGGCTGCGTCTGGGGCTGCGTCTGGGGCTGCGTCTGGGGCTGGGTCTGGGTCTGGGTCTGGGTCTGGGCCTGGGGGTGCGTCTGGGGATGGGGCTGATGTGGGTCGGGGGAGTTTGTCTCGGGAGGCGGACTAGAGCTGGAGGCTGCGGGCGGGGTGTTGCAGGGCGCCCGGAACTGCTCCGCCGTGGCGCGGCATACTAGCCGCAGCGTGAGCGGCACCTCGTTGGGCGGCAGGAAGGAGGCGATGCGCTGGACTAGCTCGGGTAGCCACACGCGGGAGGGGTCGCCAGCGGCCAGCGAGGCAGGCGGGGCGCTGCCGGAAGCTGGCGCAACAGCCGGGGCCGGCACACCCGCGAGGGAGCATGCCGCGAGACTGAGCTCCGTCGCCATGGAGCTCACGCCACCGTCAGGCCCCGGCCTTATTTTGTGATTTCTGCGTGCGCATTTCATTGATTCGGCAAGGTATGGGTGTGATTGCCGCACCCAAAGCCGCGCGCGACAGCATGCGCACATGCGATCGCTGGGCCCTTTTACAACAGTCCGTCTTTGTAACAGCTCACAGCTCGATTATCTTCAGAATACATGTAAACGCACATATGCGCGTAACGCACTTGGTTAAGCTGCTGGGCGAGACTGGTTACGGTACGCATGCACGCAAGCAGAGACTTAAAATGCTGCTTAGTTAAGGGTGTACCTTTGCATGTGTTCATGGACTATACCATAGGCTGCGGTTTGCGATACGTTAGGTGTCCCCGTCAGAGTGCACTGTACAGTCGCCATGTGATGCTGCCGCCGCCCCTCCCCCTGCCCCCCGCGTGCGCACAACGCCAGACCCGTGCCTGAGATCCGACAAGACAAATGTGCGCTTCACACCAAAAGCATCTCAGAACAAGCTGGCTACACCGCAACGTCCCTTCCAGCAAGCCACCCCAACGAACGCTTACCGCCGCCCAAGCCAGCGCCTGCTCCCGCGCTGTCCAAGCACCTCTGCATCTGCGGCAGGCTTCATGGCCCGACACATGCCCTGTGGCCATGCGACCGTCATCCAATGATCCAAACAATGCGGAAATAATCAAACCGTATCCAATAACGCATAGCTCGCTTCCGACACGGCCGCCGACTACTCAAGCAGTAACCAACCAAATCAGTGCACGGCACTCAAAACCCTCCACTCCTCACATGCCCCACCACACCGGGCACCGCTCTGTGGACGTGCTTGAGGACACAGCAACACACGCCGAACTTTTTCACGTGACGCACGCGCAAGACCCCCACAGCCCCCCGCCCCAACACCCCGCGCCGTTGCCTGCATTCACCTCTCCAGCGCGTTACGGGCCTGGCGTCCTCAGCCCGTATCCCCACACGGAGGACCGACCACACACGCCGTCGCACACGACACAACACGACCCACCCAGCCCGCCTTTCCGCTCCCAAGCGACACGTGCACGCGCCCGCCACTCTCCCCCAACTCTGGCCCCACCTCCCTGCCAACTGCTCTGGCCGCAACCCGCCTCATCCGCGTCCGCCTCCCTGACGCCACCGCCGCCACACGGCGTATGGAGATGTCGTAACAAGCCAGGGCCGCAGGGTGACCTCGCCCCGCCCATGCCGACAGCCGCCACCGCCGCCACTGGCACCACCGCCGCCGCTGGCACTGACACCGCCGCCGCCGCTGGCACTGACACCGCCGCCGCCGCCGCCGCCGCCGACAGCCGCCGCCGACATGGCCTCCGGAACCGCTGCCGCCGCCGCCGCCGAGAGCCGCCTCAGTTGGACGGCTCGGGAAGGTCCAGACCCGGGGGCAGTTTGACCTGCAGCAGGAGAATAGGCGGGGTGGGCGACGGCGAGGGGGGGGGACAGGCAGGAACCCGTGCTGCTCGTAACACCTTCCCTGCAGCATGCTCACACGCGCACACACGCAAAAGGACGGGGGGTAGTAGACACGAACACACGCACGTGCACACACCTGCTCTGCCGACCAGCGCCACAGCCACAGCGCCGCGGCGTCGTCCTGTTGGCGTTGGGTTTGGCATTTGGTGGCGTGTGCATCGCCACATTGTCACATTGTAACATCGCGGCATGCGGCGTGCACCTACCTCGTAAAACACGGTTCCCACGCCAACACAACGCGCGCCACATCGCATGCACAGCCCTGCAAGGGGGGCTTCCTTCGCTTTGTGCCCACCTCCAACACACCAACACACACCAACACACCAACACACGCCCACGCCCACACCCACGCCCACGCCCACGCCCACGCCCACGCCCACGCCCACGCCCACGCCCACGCCCACGCCCAGTCGCGCACAAGCCCAGTCCCCACAGTCCCAGTCCCGTCCCACCTGCGCCGCGGGCGCGGGCGCAATGGGCAGGCAGTTGGAGTTGAAGTAGCCGGCCGTGGCGGCGGCCTCGGCGGGGGCGGCGGGGGAGGTGGCGGCGTGGATGGAGGCGCGCGCGCCTGAGGGGCGCGGGGGGGGGGGGGGCAGAGGGCAGGGGCGAGGTGAGGCGGGAGGCGGGGGGAGCGGGTTATGTGCCCGGGCCCAAAGAGAAATTCCCGGGTCGTTCATTCCAATCCCGACGGGGTTTTGCAAAGACTGGCCGGACACCTGGTAAAGCACGCCGGGTGGGGACCCGTGGGATGAGGCTGGGAATAGAGGCGTACCAGACCAAGTGAACGGTCAAGGCACACTCTGCCGCCTCAACGCTCTGCGGGCTGCGGGCCGCGGTCCCCCCCCTGCTCACCCCCCCCCCCCCCGCTGCTCACCCTGCATGCTGTTCAGCAGCACCAGCCCCATCACGGCGGTGTAGGCGGCGCACATCCAGGCCGGCAGGCTGCGAGCCACGCCCGTGCACACCTGGGGGGTGATTAGAGGGAGGGGGGTAGCATGGGGGTTAGGGTGACTGCATCAGTGTACATCGCACCTTTTCAGGAAAGGCAGGATTCAGGAGTGCCATGCTCCCCCCTGCTCCCCCCTGCCCCTTGGACATTAACTCAGGATTCAGGAGTGCCATGCTCCCCCCTGCTCCCCCCTGCCCCTCGGACATTAACTCCGTACATCGGCCATGGTTCGTGTCACCCACCCACCCAACCAACCACCCAACCAACCAACCAACCAAGCAACCGCACCAACCAACCGCTCACCAGCCCAGGGTGCAGCGCCATGCAGCCCGCCGCCAGGTCGGGCTCGCCGGCCGCCGCCAGCCGCCGCCGCAGCTCACGTGTGAACAGGATCTGTACGGCATATGCGCGCGCGCGTGTACACGCGTGTATGTATGTATGTATGTGTGTGTGTGTGTGTGTGTGTGTGTGTGTGTGTGTGTGTGTGTGTGTGTGTGTGTGTGTGTGTGTGTGTCAGAAAACACTCCGGGAAAGGATCGTGAGGGCGTACCGTGCGTTAGCCCAATGAAATGGATGCGGTGGGGGGTGATGTTCCTAGGTCCAAGCACCCCCTGGGCTGGCTCGGGCTTAGGTTCGCGAATTTACCTTGGTTCCGGAATGACTAACCCACTCCCCAGCCCATCTAATGGCGATGGGACTAACTCGTTGGGCTTGGGCATAAACCATAGCTTCCCAACCCCACCCCACCCCTTCCCCCACCACCAACCCCAGCGCTCACGTTTGCCAGCTTGCTCTGGGCGTAGCCAAAGTCCGCGCTGTAAGACCCGGGCTTGATGAGGTGCGGGTCCGTGACCGAGATGCCTTTGGTCGCCAGAGCGTGGAAGCTGCTCGACACGTTCACGATGCGCACGCGGCAGTTGGCGGCGGCGGTTGCGGTGCCGTTGGCGGTTGAGCCGTTGGCGGCGGCGGCGGCGGCGGCGGCGCGGAGCTGGGCGGCGCCGCGGCGCAGGGAGGGCAGCAGGCTGAGTGTGAGGAGGTAGTGTCCGAGGTGGTTGGACCCCATGTGCAACTCGAAGCCGTCCTTGGTCTCGGAGCGGGGCGCTGCGGGTGGGGTCAGGAAAGGGGGGGGGGGTTCTTTGCCCGAGCCCAACGAAATCGCCGTTCATCGAGAACGGGGGGGACGGGGCGGTGGTTGCTGTGTTCAGTCCCTGGCATACGAACGGGCAGTGCGAGGACGCGGCCAGAGAGGAAGTGGACAGTTCCCAGGTTTGATGTTCGTGCGTGGTGGAAACGGGCCCACCCGCAACCACCCACAACCACCACCCACAACCACCACCCAGCCACCGCCACCACCCACAACCACCACAATCACCACCCAGCCACCGCCTCCCACCATCCACCCGTACCCACCCCCGATGGTGAACACGCCGGCGTTGTTCACCAGCAGGTGCAGCGGCCGCTGCGGGTCCTGCTGCTGCCAGGCCGCCGCGAAGGCACGCACCGAGTCCAGCGAGGCAAGATCCAGCAGCCGCACCTGAAGGGAAGAGGGGGGGTGTAGATACCAGCTCAAACTAAACCAAACCAAGCTAAGCTAGCGGGGCAAAGGCAGAGGCGTTAGTTGCAAGCGATATTACTGATGGAAGGGGGCCGAGGCGTCGTGGAGCAGCAGGGGGATTACATTCATGACTAGTTAAGGAAGAGGGAGGGAGGGGAGATAGCAGCCATCCATGGGATGGTGTGTATCAAATATGAAGGGAGGGAGGGGGGAGGGGGAGGCGGGAGGGCAGCGGGCGGCAGCGCGGCAGGCATGGGTCTAGTCAAGTAGGAGACGGCGATGTTGCGGGAGAGAGATGTGTGAGAGCTGGGTGCTCAGCCGCAGCCGTACAGGGCTGGAGATGGATGCCGTACCCGAGCTGCAAATGGATTCAACGGATCCATGTGCTCTCTCGTGTCCTCGTGTTTGCCACTCCTCCCCACCACCCCCCGCTCTTTTCCCGCCCCCGCGCACCTCGATCTGCGGCTGCTTGCGCCCGGCCGCCGCCTCCGCCGCCTCCAGCCGCCTCTTCAGCTCCTCACCACGTGCGGCACTGCGGCAGGCCAGAACCACTGCGGGGGGGGGGGGGGGACAGCGGGGGGCGTGGGGTTAAACACGGGGTATGCCACCACATTAGGCAACACACGTGCAATCTGGAACTGGCGTCCAACTGACGGCCCGCTGACACGAATGCAGGCGAGCCGATATCCTACCCCTGCGCCCGGTCCGAGTGCTAGCGCCGTGATCCTTCCCTGCCCCAACTCTACCCCATCCCTGCCCCATCCACCCACATTGTTTCACACAAGTCATGACTGGACCCGCCCCCGGGCCCAGCCACGCGCAACCCACCAGCGCCCACGCAGTCACCCACCGTTGGCTCCGCGGCGGACTAGCGCCGCCGCCGTCTCCTCGCCAATGCCGCTGCAGGCCAGGAACGCAGTAAGCAAACCGGGGGCGTCAGCACTCGGCACGCGGGGCTGGCACGCGCCGGGCCGTAGGACACGCCAAGCACACGCAGTACCACCACAACCCCGGCTGCACACGCACACGTAAGCACACACATACTAACACACACATGCTGACACATACACTGATACATAGGCACACACGTAAACGCGCACACATATACACACACAGACACACACACCTTGTGGGTCCGGTGACGATGGCTGTCAATCCCTCCACGGGCCCCCCCACGTCATCAATGTGCTTAGGCAGGTGCCGCATGCCCCACGTCTGCACACATGGACCGGGAAGCAGCAGCCGAGTACAGCAGGAGGGGCGCGGGGCTTGGTTTTGCTGGGGAACAACTGGTCCTTAGGGGAGGTGCTGTGCCTAGAAAGGTATGTGTGAAAGGCTGAGGGCCCCGGGGGCAGGGGCTGGGGGAGGAAGGTAGGCCGACGGTGCCAGGGGTCGTGCGTGGGGGCTGGGCTGACCACGCCGCGCGCTGCCCCTTGCGATCGCCGCACCTGGAAGAGAATGTCATAGCTAAACACAATTGCGTTGAGAACGCCTGCGACGACGTTGTTCCACCAGGCCATTCTCCTCGGCCGCTAACTTTCGCTACTGTTTGGAGTTAAGTTGAATGTGACGATCGATGCTGCCTGTCTTGCAAAGAATCGCCAAGTACAGTATACTTCAAGGCTTGCAAGACCGATGCGATTGGCGCGAAGGCCTGCGGAGCGGGCCACACCAGAGTGTCACTTGTGAAATATATTGATCTCTGTTACATCAGTACATCAAGCATTCCGCGGCTTACTGAAAGGGTCGCTGCCGGTCGCTGCTAATGCCGGATGCGTGCCTGCCCCCCACCGTGTCACTTGCCCGGAGCGCTACCCAGGTGCGCACTGCTCTCCACCGGCCTTCATTCGGGTTACATCAGTTCAATAACAGTAGCCGAATTGCATAGCCGCGAGAGGCGTAGCACAGCCCTGATGCCTGAACATGGCCACGATGGGCGGGACTTGGGGACCGCTCCCCTTCGATCTGGGAGCATGTCTGAGCGTAAGTGTGCGGCAGCCTTAGGATTTGCGCTGCTAGCGAAAGCTCATTGCGGCTCCCCACGTGCAACCTATTACACCCACGCAGGTTGGGCCAGGGTTTGTGCCAGGGCGCGCAAGCAGAAAGGCCAGTCTTCATGTGCATGCATCATAACACGCGCTTCATACTGTAAAATATTACATCTCGCAGTAACAACGCGCACTGTGAAAGGGCTTTCTGCGCCCGAGTGTCTTCGAAAGTCAAGTTTTGTTACCTCGTGCGGCGCCGGGAAACAATTTGACCTTTGGCACTAGATAATATGAGGATGCGGGAACTGAGTTATGCGTGAGCCGGAGCCAGAGAGCCCAAAACTGACACTTTGTTGAGAGTTTAGACTTGTGAAATGCCTATATGGAAAACATCCGAACTTCAGGCTGGCAGGCCTGGTAGTCCGCGGCGGAGCTCGCGCAGCACAAGCTATGGCATGCCCAATTCAGGCGGGGCCTCGGCGCTGCCGCCGCTGGGCCTTCCAAGTGATAACTACGACTTAATACAGTCGGCGACGGTGGGCCTGGCCGGCGTGGGCTTGCGGCACAGGAACGGCGTGGACGCCGACGACTCGCTCCCAAGCCCCACGGCGGCAGCACACGCGGAGCTCATTTCGGCAGCGCTGGCGCTAGCGCCGCCCTCCATGCAACCATCCAAGTCTGTGAAGCACCCTCAGGCGGGGGGTGCGTCAACCTATACGTTGCAATACATCGGGGTGTCAAACGGCGAGCTGGGCATCCTGTCGCAGAAGCAGGTGTGCACCAAACATATGCCGAGGGGAGGGGGCGCGCCAGCGGAATGGGTTGGCACGCAGTGGCATGGGACATTGCCCCAGTGTGTCCCGGTGTGCTCATGCATGCACTGCCAAGCCCACCTCTAACCCTCGCCATTCTCCGCCATCCGCAGAAGCTAGTGCCGCCCAAGCTGCCTGCTGGACCCGTTGCCGCCGCCACCGGCGCCACCTCACGCGCCAAGTCCGCCGCGCTCCGCTCGCGGTCCTCCAGTGCGCTCTCCATAGCTGGCGCCGGGAGTGGCAGCGCCGCCGGCAGTCGGCCCTCCTCCTCCACCTCGCCCTCGCCGTCGCCCATTCGCTCCACCTACAATCCCACGCTGCCGCCCCACGCGCCGCGGGAAGCCCTGTCCCTCACAGCGGCCGGCGCATCAGCGTCGGGCGACGAAGCAGCCGGCTTCGCACCCTCACCGTCACCTTCGGCTGTCCCAGCAGCCGCAGCCGCAGCAGCCATGGCTGTGACGGCACCGGGGCGGCAACAGCCACACTCAGGGGGGCCGGTGGGGCTGCAGTCCCTGGTGGAGGACGCGCACGGCTCGGTGCGGGTGGTGTCAGACTGCTTCTACAGCCGCGCGCTCCACAGCCGGACAGGGCCGCGCGACCGCCACACGCGACGCAATAAGCCGACGGTACCGCCGGTGCAGGTAAGGCACAGCGGCGGAGCGGGCGGACAGACAGGCAGGCTGGCTGCACGACGGGCACAGCAGTCGAGCATTTCAACCGAGGCGTTGCTAGCGTGGCTCGGGGGGCTTTGGGTTGCTGTTAGCGCAGTGCAGCGTAGAAGTGGAGCCAGTTTGGGAAATTGGGTAGAGCGTGACGTCCCTATTGCAAGCGGCAGCAGGCTTTGTGCATGGGGGCTCGCGCCGTACTCTTTACTTATACCCGCCCGCGCCCGCCCCGCACTCAGGACAAGGAGCCCATGAGTGCAGCGCTGCCGGCGCGATTTGGGCACCGCGCGCCCTCAGCCGGCGGCTTTCCCGGCTGGCGCCTTACGGCCGCCACCGCAGCGGCAAACGCAATGGCAGCTGGGCCCGGCGCAGGCGCCAGCGCTGTGCCCGGAATGCGCGGTCCTGGAGGCGGCAGCGGGGGCGCCGGCGGCGGTGCGGGTATGCGGCGGGCTTACACCGGCAACGGCAACGGTGCTGCCTCGCCGAGCGACTCGGCCGGGTCACAGTGGCAGCAACAGCAACAACAACAACGGGAATTCGGGGAAGCTGGGGAAGACGAGCAAGGGCTTGGGTATGGGTACATGCAGCCGTCTCCGCAAGTGGGGCCAGTGCTGGAGCTGCCGCAAGCCGGCGAGCTGCCGCCGGGGACGGCGGGCGGCGCAGCGGCGCATGCGGTCGGGGGTCGAAGTTTTTCTCGAAGCACAACCGCAGGCAACCGCCCACAATGCGTGTAGCAGCACGCGGCAGAGGTGCCTAATGGGCGCTTGACTAAGGTGGCGCTGTGACACACCCGTGTGAGTAATGCGGCCCTCACACATACGGCACGGTAGACGGAGTTGATGTGCAGCGACGTGACCAGAAGCGACTGAGAGCTAGCCTGACTAGAATGGGACGTGACGAGAGACGACGTGAGTTGTCATGTGTGCGTTGGACGCATGCGTCGCACGTGGGCTTGTGGGCTCCAAGCAACATGCGGCTGCAGGCGCCATGAAGATTTCAATAGGGCCCGCACTTCCGACCATGCACGACTGTTGTAGAGGGGTTATGCCAGTTGCACAGCGTAAGCTTTTGATGAGATTCCGCTTTAAGTGGCTGAGCAATCACTGCGAATTGTGCCTGGGAGAGGCTTAGGGAAGAGGGGACGTGCCCTCCGTGTACGGCTGATGAGGTGGAGGACGAGCACTACGTCCTGATGCATCCGATGCCGAGCTACGGGTGAGCAGTGGCTTAGACTTGAGCAAAAGCATGCGCGCATTAATGCTGAAATCTGAGCCTGTCAGGTTAGCCGCAGTACGGTACTCAACTCCATATGGGAGCATAATTGCATAAAAGGAGGAACGTGCCCCTTACAGGAGGAGAACAAGAAGTAGGACGTCGTCATTTATTGGCGTCACAAGGTTTATCCCTGGCCGAGCCTCCGGTTTGCACGAGTCAGGAAGGCACGCGACGATCGCGCGCACCACCCTGTAACCACCAGATGTCAGCGTGTATGTGGGGCCAGCCGGTAGGTCAGGCGCTTGCTGCACCCCTGCAGCCACCTGAATCGTGAGAATTTTGTTTAGAGAATTCTGCTTTGCCCTCGGTTGCTTTTCGGCGGGGTCTATGGCGGTGCGTGGCTTTGGCAGCACTTGCCATTGTCTGGCGGCTCATTGCCAGTGGAGCGCATGGGTCAGGACTGCTACACTCCGCCGCTCCGGCCGGGGTGGCCCAGAGGAGAGGGGGCATTACGAGACTGCGGCAGCAGGGTGTGGTGGGCATGTTAGGTAGGGGTCACAGCTGCAGGTTGCAACAGTTGTGGGGCAGACACGCACACGAGTCGAATGTACTCCCAGGTCCGGCCCAAACACGCGATGACACCGACGCCACACACCCACCGATCCCTATTACGGTAGAAATTAACCGGTTCCAGCGCCCCCAGCCGCACGGCACCCAGGGCTAACACGTTGGCTCAATAATTTACAGCTAACAGCGAGCCCGCAGGGACACGGCAGGGAGTCGACGGGCGAGGAGAGGCAGCAATTGTTATGTGAAACAGACTGGTGTGAAATGGCAGGAACGGGTTTGAAACAGGGCGGGCAGCCCGGCAGCCGGCACGTAGGGAGCGCCGCACGATCCATCAGCAATGCAGCAGTTGCCAAACGCACGTAGGCCATCGCTGCACGGGCTGCCGCAGAGGCCACATGCGTGTGCTGACGTTGTGCACGGATGTCTGCAGGCCATCAGGATGAACTCGGCCGTGGTCCAATCGTGCGGTTGCCGCAGGCAGCGGCAGCAAATGTTCTGTAGCGTTGACAGGAGCGAAATAGGCTTGGTCTGAGGGGGGGGGTAGGTTTGGAACGGACCGCTTTGAGAGGCAGGCAGGAACGACAAGAGCGCGGGCGGGTGCGGGGGACAGCCGAGAGCTCGGCGACGGGGCCCTGCCCCAGGCAGCGTGCATCGCAGACCAGCCCAGGCATGTCCTAAAATTGCATTGGGCTTGTCCACCAAATAGCGCTCAGCAGCCGCGGGCAAGTGACCTGCCCTCTGATTTCTCCAGGTGGTTGAGACCCAAACGGCCGGTAGATTTTCTGGTCGTACCAATGCGTCGATTTTTCCAGGAGAGGCGCAAAATTTTGCCTAGTTGAAGACACTGACAACCACTGTAGACAACACCCATACATCACAGACTCTAAACGCAAGCAACGAGCCAGCCTCTGCGACTGCGCCTGCCCGAAGTCAGGCCAAACAGCACAACGCGCGTCATATAATCTAACAATTCTATTGGCTGCATTGGAGCAACGAATTATCCTAGCTTCAACGAGCGCCGTGGCGTCGCTGACAAGTCTTCGCAGCAGCGGCAACTCAACGCGTCAGCCTCAGGAGGCGAGCCTTAACTCCATGGCTCTTGAAACTGTGTTGGACATGGTGAGTCTGCCCAGCAGCTAAGTTCGCTGAGGTCGGTGATGACCTAGGATCGTCTAAAAACGCAAACGGTGGCCTTTGACGTGCGCTGCAGGTTCAGTGCAATAGCTGCTGAGCTCAGCGGCAGCCAGCAGCTCAAGGACGGCCAGCGAACCCTGCCCGCGACCGCGCCTGGGCGACCGGCCTTGACTTTGTGGCCCGTAATGCAGCCAGAGCTTCAACGTGTGAAGCCTGGATATGGTTCTGTCGTTCAGCGTCTCAAGGTACGTGGGCGACGGGGACGTCCGCGCGGAGTTGTGCTTGGCAAGACTTCAGCGGTCGCGCCTGCCCTCTTGCTCGCTGCCTGCTTGTAGGGACCTTCCGCGACTGCTCTGGATGACTTGCTGGGATTCAAAGTACCACGTCGTCAGCGCACTGGTAAGGGGTGCGCGGTGGGAGGTCCCGTTCCGCGCGATGTGGTGGTCGCGAGTCCCAGCAGTAAAGGAGCTGACCGAGCCGGCCCTCTTGCAGGAGCTGCAAGACCGAGGGCTCTGGTTCCCGCGGACCTATGGTTCCTGGCTTGCGCCAAGGTGAGGAAAGCCGAAGAAAGCGATGTTCGGCTTGCTTCCACCGCCCGTTAACCCACCTGCGGTGCACGAACATGTACAGGATGAGACTGCGACTGCTTCACCACAGCAGGAGGTGCGCTGGGGGCAAAACAAGGGGGTTTACTTGCGAAGCAACGAGCACTTTTTCCGAGGGGGTTTGCTCGAGCTGCCACCAGTATTACGCACGGAATTGTCAGTGTTTGCGTAGCGCAAAAATGCTGTATCTGGCTCAACAGCGGGGAACTGCAACTTTGGACTTGAGGCTTTGCGTTTTGGGCCCTGTGCCACGATAGCGCGGCTTTCGCGGAATCCACGCTAGATTTACGCTGTAATGTATACGTCTGAGGGCCATTAGCTCTGGAATGCGGCGTGACTGATTCATGACGCTGGCATCTGCAGGTCGACGAGGACGAGGAAGCACTGGTAGCCGCCGCATTGTTCGACCTTGCAAACGCGGCAGCGGGCGCATCTTTGTCGGCGCGCGACAGCGGCTCGGCCGGCGCCCCGCCGTCCGGCCCCTACAAACGGAACGGCTACCACGGCGGCAGCAACGGCCCCGCCGCGAAGCGCAGGCGCAGCCCCGACCTGTACGCCGATGAGGACGACGAGGAGGACGAGGAGGACGCGTACGGGGCGGCCGCGGCCCATGGCGGCGGCTACGACGAGCCTGCCAGCTCGGGCTCAGGCGACGAGCTGGCCGGGCCGCATCACAACTCCACCAGCCAGCTCGCGCCGCGTCGCGGCGGCCGGGGCGGCATGACGTCCATCAACGGCCGCGTCATCTACGGCCGCGGCGGCCGCAGCGGCCGTGGCGGCGGCCTCGTGCAAGAGCTCCCCCCCATCAAGGCCCCGGCGGGGCCGTTGCCGGTTGGCGGTGCGCACCGGCCAGACGGCCCCAACGGTACGACCACAGCGTATGCCAACGTCACGCTGGCCACCGCCCGCGCGGCGGCGCTGCGCATGGGTCTTATCCCGGGCCCGGTCGGGGAACGCGCTGGAGCGCTGGACGGCGCCGCCGCCGGCAGCAGCCCCCGCGGACGGCGCGACGCCCCGCAGCGGGATGCTGACCAAGACATGGAGGCCGCCGAGGAGGCCCAGGCCCAAGTCAAGCCAGAGCCGGAGCAGGGACGCGAGGCACGCGAGACTGCGGCTGCAGCGGCAGCGGGTGAGCACCGTGTGGGGTCGGGGACGTGCCTAGCACTGCCATGCATCCTGCAGCTCCGCGCCTAACATGCGAGACCGTCGTGAAGTGTCTGGGTGTTTGTCCTTGGGCGCTGCTGACCTTGGCTTTCCCTGACCTACGCCTCCTCTGACTTTGGCTGTCTCTGACCTTGCCGCCGCCGCCGCCGTGTCGCTCACATGCACAGGTGCTGATGAAGACGACCAGGGCGGCTCGGCACGCGCGCAACCACAACCACAGGGCGCCGAAGCCGCCACCAAGAAGGAGCCGGGGGCAGGAGCCGACGGCCCCGCCGGCACTGCCGGCACGATACCGCTCGCCTCGTCGCGCGGCGGCAGCGGGCCGCAGCTGCACGGCAAGGCCTCGGAGCAGGGCAGCCTGCCCGTCAGCCCCACCGCCGCGGATCCGCTGGCGGCGGCGTTGGCTGCACAGCAGCAGCAGCACCAACACCAGCAGCCGAGGCCCGGCAGCGGCTTCGGCCTGGGCGGCCCCGGCCGCACCCCGGGCCTGGACGCCGGCGCCGGCGCCAAGGCCGCGGCGGCCGCCGCCGCCATGGCGTCAGGCCTGCCGGCGACGGCATTGCTGGGCGGCGCGGGGCTGCCGCCGCACCCCCTGATGGAGCTCCTGGCGGCGTCCGGTGCCGGCGGCGGTGGCCCAGGCACGGGGCCGTGGGGGCCGCTTGCGGGCTTCCTGCCTGGCGGCGGCAGCCCCGCTGCGTGGGGCCCGCAGTCGGTGGCGGAGGCGATGGCGAAGAATCTGTCCGACGTCAGCAAGGCCACGGCCGCCGCAGCGGCTGCGGCGCTGCCGCCGCCGCACATTGCGCACGCGCAGCTGCAACAGCTACACCAGCTACAGCAGCTGCAACAGCTCCAGCAGCTCAAGGCGGCGGCTGCGGGTCTGCCGACGGGCATGGCAGACTACCTCCGCATGCTGCAGCTGGCGGCGGGCGGTGGCGGCGCCGCCGCAGCAGCGCTGCTCGGCAACGGCCCTGTCAGCGTTGGCAAGCAGCTGGCGGCGATGCAGGCTGCCACCGCCGCTGCGGCATCGCCGAATGGGCCAGGCCCGGCTGCGCTTGGCAGCGCGGGCGGTGCTGGAGGTGCCGGGCAAGGCAGCGCAGCAGCTGGTGGGGGGCCAGCCGCGGCGGCGCCGTCTGCTGCCGCAGTGACGCCGAGCGCCGGCACATTCCGTAGTGTGCCCTTCCGCCGCTGCGCCCAGCACGTCTACATCGCCCACTTCATTGCGCAGCACCAGCAGCAGCCGCTGAAGCAGCAACTGGGCGCAGCAGGGCCTGGCGACGCCAATGCGCCGAAGGCGACCCCTACTGGGCCCAGCAGCTACGGCAACCCCGGCCGGTCGCCGCCGCTGCCAGGCACGACGCCGCCGGCTCACGAACGCGAGACCCTGCCCACTGGCAGCGGCGACGGCGGAGGTGGCGGCAACGCCCGGGCGGCCGAGCCCAGCGGCGGCGCTGCCGGCTCCCCGCGTAGCACCAGTGGCGGGAACGGCGGGCCGAGCAGCGGCACTGCAGCCAAGGCCCGTGGCGCCTCACACTCGGACGCTGACAACATCAGTGGCGGCGGCGGCGCTGCCGGCGGCGGCGGTGGCGGCATGGGCACACCCAGCGGCAGCCGTTCGCCGCGGCGACCAAGCGCAGAGACGCGTCTGGCGGCGACGGGCTCTGGGGCAGCTGCGGCCAAGCAAGACTCCTCGGAGGCTGCGAAGCAGCAGGCCGCCCTGCAGCTGCAGCACCATCAACAGCAGCAGCAGCAGCAGCAACATCACCAACAGCAGCAGCACCAGCACCAGCAGCAACAGTTGGCGGCAGCCCTGGCTGCCGCGGCGGCGGCAGGGCACCCTGCGGCCGCGCTGAACGCGGCGGTGGCGGCCGCGACAGGGGGCGGTTTTGGGCCGGGCGCCGGGTCGGCGGCGGCTCTGCTGCACTCGGCGGCTGCGGCTGCGGCGGCAGGCTTCCCGCCACAGCTGACGTCACCAGCCATGGCTGCTATGATGGCGGCGGCGGCAAGCGGCGGTCTGCCAGCGGCGGCAGTGCAGCAACAGGTGCGGGGGCTTGGGGCTGGGGCCCAGAAAGGGTTGGGCATCACGAGCGTTAGCACCATGCCGGGGTTGCGGCTGAGGAGGGCACAGGCTTTGAAGGTGGTGCGCTTTTTAGGATTTTTTGTGGGTCCGGGGTTATGGCCGCGCGGGGTGATCGCTCAGTCAAGTTACACCGTCCGGCCTTCACCTCACTAGGCCTGAACATAATCCGTGCTCTTGTCTGTGACAGGCTCTGGCGGCAGCTGCAGCTGCTGCGGGCGTGCGGCCGCCGCCCCCAGGGTCTGCCGGCGGCCTGCCACCCCACATTGCCCAGCTGCTGCTGGCGGTGGGTCCGCACGGCGGTGCTGGGCCCGGTGGACCGGGCGGCCCGGGTGGCTATGGCGGCCTTCCGCCCTTCCTGGCAGGCCTAGCGAATCCGTTCGGTGGCCCAGGCGGACCGCCACCGTCCGCCGCGGCAGCGGCGGCGGCCGCCGCCGCGGCCGCAGCCGCTAACGGCGCCGGCTACCCCCCGGCCGGCTCGACGGCAGCGGCCGCGCTGAGCGCCGCCGCGGCGGCCGCCGCGGCAGCGGCGGGCGTGCTCCCTCCAAGCGCGGCGCCGCCGGGGGCTTCACTGACGGCCGCCGCGGCAGCGGCGTCACAGCTGGCTCCGTACTTCAATGGTGGCGGTCTGTCTCCGTTCCCGGGCGGGCCGTCGGGCGGGCTGGTGCTGCCGCCGCACCTTGGAGGCGGCCACCCGCACGCGCACCACCACCCTCTGGCGGCGGTGTGGCAGCAGGCGGCGGCCAGCCAGCAGCAGGCGGGCCAGTGACTGCTACGGTGACCGGCACAACCGTATCAGCGACGGTCGCACGTCGCAGGACACGAGCCGGCGAGTTGGCGCGCGCACGCATGCATACCTAGTATTCTTCCTCAGGGACCGATGCTCTTGTGTACGCGTGCTTTTGTGGAGTGGAGGCAGAGGCGGCAACTGTGGACGTGGGCGGCAGTTACGCGCACAGTTAGGAACAGCAGCACAGGGCAGCAGCGGAGACGTGTCAGAGCAGGGAACAGCAGCAGCCTCAGCGGCAGGATTCGCCGCTGTGTTGTCTTTGGTGGGCTTCTTTTCAGCCTTATGGCGAGAGCTGCACAAGCGTCCAATTGCGACTGGTGCTTTTTCTGGCGGCTGGCAAGAAGCAGTATTGTCGTCGCCCGCACTGCGTGAAGCCGCCGTTTTGAGCGTTCAGGGAGCTTGTTTTTGATCTCTAGAGACCTAGAACATGACTTCTAGTGCTCGAGCGGTGCGCGCACAGAGAGGGTGTGCAGTGGTCGCTGTGTGGTGTAGACTGGCAGGAGATGCACTGCACGTTAAACCGACGACCAGGGACCTAAGAACACAAGCGATCGCGAACTAATATAATTGCGGCGGTACAGGTCAAGGGGTGCAGGCGAGGCGATTGACGTCTAAGGCTGCTATTTGCTACGCCAGGCATTTTATGGTCAGTTGCGCTGCCGAGTGTGCATGTGTGACCCGACCCGAGTGCTTTCAAGTGTGCCGGTGGGGTACAGGGTATGTCTGATGGAGTACAGCGCACGGGCTCATCCAAGGCTTGCGGCAGGGGCCCCTGGCTTGCGGCGCGCACATCTGTGCAGCCGAAATAAGACCGTGTGTTGCCGGTCAGAGCTCTTTCCGTGTGTGTGCGCGTGTAGCTGCTTACTACGGTGCGCAGGGCACAGGCGGCGCACAGCCGCGTTTTGCTGCGAGTGAGTGGTGGTTGGCCTGGGGGCGAGGGCTCGCAAATGGCATACTATGAGAATGCGGGCTGATGGGCTGCGGCGACTGTGCGGCAGCGCTGTGGGGCCGCCGTACGCCCGTGCCCGTGTGTGCCATGAGCAAGCGCGGGGAGCGAGCGGCACGCATTTGTCACACTGTTCTAGCGAGTCGTGTCGCTGAGCGGAGTGTGGCCATGGCGAGACGAAGATTTTGCGTGTGCTGCATGGCCGGTCCGCAATGCACAGAGTTGTTGTTCGTGTCTGTGTCTGACTGGTTCCGACGACACGGGATGCAACAGTGGGCGGCACGGGGGACTAGTACTAGTGGTGCAGCGCATGCCACGAGCGAGCCGTGGTTAGGCGCGCGCCTAATCACGTGCGTCGAACCTTGCCGCCAATCGAACTCAACGGCCGATTGTGGCTAAGTACGAATTGGTGGTTGTGCATGTTGATGCACGCGTGCCCTGTGCCTGCAAAGATGTGTGGGCAAATGCCGGCAAGGCATCATCGGCTATTGGCCAACGCACAAGGGCGCGGCAAGTTGTGGTCGTTTTGTGTGACAGGATTGGGTGCTCGGGTTGAAAGACGCATACCGTACTTTAGATAGCACGCAATTGTGGGTGATTGAAACTCGACTTGACTGTTGGTTGTGCCTCTGTGCTGAGGCGTTGCGTTCATCGAGGAGTCCACGAAGCGGGAAGCAATTCAGGCAGATCGTGACGGCTTACTTGAGTGCGCCCATCGTGGCCTCCATCTTTGGAGGCTGCATACGCTGGCTGGTTTGCGTGGCGAAAGGTACATAATATCCCATGTGCAAAGCTGCGTGTTGTAACGAGCAGAGGTTGAGAACGCCCGCGAGGTTGCTGGGCGGAGAGACCCCCTGTTTGCAGTGGCCTTGTTAATGCGCACAGTCGAGCGCGCTGGCTGCAACCTGCATTTGAGCAACGGAAATGGTTCAAGCGGCACAGGCTGTTTGGCCGTGTTGCCGATTGTAGTGGCATACGGGATTGCTGAAGTGCACCTGGTTTACCGAGTTGGGCACGCCTACGTCGGCGTCGTGTTGACGCGGCGTTGTGCGGCGGCTGCCATCAGGTGCATGCGGTATACACTACCCGCGGGCATGCACCCAACCGCACAGTTTGGCATCGTTTACAAGTGCAGGCTCCGATGGCAGGCCCTGTGAAGATACGTGCGAATGGACGAGTAGAATTGAAGCCTTTTACGAATGACTGATGCACTGCGTGAGTGAAGAGACCGACTAGGGTGTGGTGTGAGAATGACATAGGACTGAGGCTTTGAGACGCCGGGCGCTGGACGCCTGAACAAGCCCAGCATATGAAGCCCCGGTGACAAGCTGTCTCAGAAACCCACGACCCATGGAGTGCAGAGGGGATTGTTCAATGCGGAGAATGGCCATGACTGTGGCGAGGTTGGCCTGTGAGGATCCCCAACCGTCCATCAACTTATCGGCTCACCCTGGGTTCTCTCGAGCTTCACATTCAGCCAGGGGGCAGGGGTGCCTTCAGCTGCTCACGGATCCGTCATTCTCATCCTACTATCAGCTCCTAGTACGTACGTTCGTAGGTAGTGCGTACTAACACGCGTATCCTGGAAGAGGGGTCGCGCGGCCAACACCCCCAATCTCGGCTGCCTGCTGACTAGCCCACCTGCCATGCCCGAAACCCGTCACTGTCATGACCTGGCGTGTGACCGTGCGTATCCTGTGGCTGAGTGATTTGGGTGTGGTTGTGGCGTGTGGGGGAGGGAACGGTGCCCGAGGTTGGTTGGCCTGACACAGTGTATTGCATGGGAAGCCGGAGTACGGGTGATCAGAGAGAGGATATAGGTCGCGTCTGAGAGCGGCTAGAGCCGTCTCTCATCCCGATCCTAGGCGAGATAGTCTTTGACCGTTCTATATGAGGGACCCGTCCTAGTGGACGTTAAACGCAGAGGCAACGTGTAAGCCGGAACGTGATCATCTTGCGCCACCCTCTCGCTCGCTACGCATGCGCTCCAGGCCGCCTACGCCGTGGCCAACACGGCCATTTGCAGAGGCCGACATAACAGATCTGCGAACATCGGAATGAGAGAAGGTGGCGCAAGACGATCACGGACCTCGGAACAGTCGCTGTCAGGCACACGAAACGTTCAGTGTCCTATCGTAGGGCGCGACATCACGGCGTGACACACCCTCCTGCTTCTGCCTGCTTTCGGCAGTTCGGAGCCTTCTGCAGCGCCCCTCCCTGGCAACTCGGCCCATCCAAATACAAGGAGGCCACGAATGGCAACAGCATCGTGCCTGGATTCCCAAACCCGGACGCTGGAGAGACCCACAAGAAGCAAAAATATTCGCAACGTGCGCTGCGCTTGTGATACGCCCAATGTGGGGCTCGAACCCACGACCACAAGGTTGCAACCCCCGCAGGAGTAAGAGCCTTGCGCTCTACCGACTGAGCTAACCGGGCTGATACCGGTGATGCACAATTGGCATTCCAGGCTATACCAATTCAGATCATCAGTAGCATCCAATGATCGGGCACATTTTGGCACAGGCCTGCGCTGACGTGGACGTGGGGCGCCCCAGCGCAGCGCCAGTCGAAACCCTAGATGCAACACGAAGCTGCAGCTGGCGGAGAGAAGCGGCATACCGGACCTGCTGCTGACATCTGACTGCGATGCTTCAATGGCGGAACTTGGCGGAACTCGGGGTCATCCGAGAGCGGACCAAAGTCAGCGCAAGCTTGGAATCTTTGCGCCTTGCAGACCAGCAGCGCATTGACCATTCGCACGTGTTTCGAAGACAAAGATATGCCTGGTAGCAGGCGAAGTGGAGAAGACCTCGCCGAGAGATCATGCCGGGCTCGCTCGCAACCGAGACGTCGAGTTTGAGGCCCTTCTACGCATACAAACTGTTCCCACTGCACTCCTTCGGATTGATCGCGGCGCGCGCGGTGCGTTTGCTTGGTCAGTTGAGTCGCTAATGTATGTTGCGCTCCAAAACGCGTCACTCCACCTCAACGCCTACGTACGTACAATATGCTGTGAGACTTGCAGTGAAAGTATCGGAAAGTGTATGAGCTAGAGCGAGGCCGAGCGAGCTGGCCCACGCAGGCATACAGCCCATCCGCGCGCACGGCCCCCGCATGAGGTCGTTGGTTGGACGGTTGGCGGGTGGTGCGCCCTTTGCGAGGGGCTGTGGTGTGCTGTGGCTTGGTGGTGTTTCGGCTTGGCTTCCGGTTCCAGTTGTGCCTCGGCACAGACTATCAGACATGGGCCTTCAGGCCAAGACATTGCGCGTCTCTGACGCCAGACATCGTCTTCGGACGTGATATTTGTGTGGTGCTTGCGTTTGATGGGGCTGTCGGCAGACCACTGGCCTGTCGTGCCTTGTTTTGCGTTGGTGCTGCCGCCAAAAGACCTAAAAGAGATGAGGGGTGTTACGTGGCGGTGAGGCTTTGGCGGGCTTCGGCTTGGCTTCGACTCATGCGCGTAACGCTATGAAGGTCGGCAGTCAACCAGGGGGTGGGTGTTTCTCTCTGGGCCGGAGACGGTCCCTCGCGGCGTGGGTACGGTGTGCCCCCGCTTGTCGGACTGTCCCTTCAATTGTAATTCGCATCCATGAGGCATGGGGGGTGGGTGGGCGGGAAGTGACCCCCCGATCGGGCATTCTTACAGGGCACACGGTTTCCATGGGAGAGCCGTTTGGGGCCAGAGCCAAGTCCCATTCCGAGTGCGAGTGTCAGCCTGGTCGTGCGTGCCGCAGCTTGGGTAGACACGCATGCGTGCTGGTCGGGTAGCGGCTGCGTGTTGCAGCGTGTGCCGTGCCCTGCGGGCTGGTCGCCTGTTTCTTTTACCTGTTTCTGTGAGGGATTTTTTGGTTATACGTTTATTTACCCTTACAGGGGGGGGCCTCCCGCTTTCCTTGGGCTGTCCATGGGTTTGCGCTTTTGTTGCGGTGGTGGTGCGACTGCTGGTATAGTTCGTACAGGCCTCCGTGGTGCGTTGCCTGTCACGTGGCCGTCTCCCCTGCCTCCACCTCCACTCATATTTCCCTTTAACCTTCCTCTCAGAAGAAATGACGGGATCTGACGGCCATCAGCTGTACACGTTCTGCTTGCTCGCGTTGGATGCCGGTGTGGATGGTGCTGCTGTACCTTCCCCTTCCTGGGAGTCAGCCCCTTCCTCTTGTAACCACTCTCTCAGAATTCAGAACGCCTGGCCTCAACCCGCAAACGAGTGAGGCCTCCACCAAGGACACACGCAACACATCACAGGAAGTGATGTGGACCTGCTGTACAACTATCCTGGAAACGGGACTTCTCACTGCCCGCTGCTGTTTTGCCCGAAACCTTTGTGCAACGCGTTTCTGTGTCCCAACCTCAGCCCCTGCATATCTGCTGGAAGGCGCGTTTCGTTGGTGTTACAATGAATACCGTAGTGATAAGCACCGACTCTTCGTTTCCCCGGTACCCAAACCCACACTACCCACACTCGGGTGTCCCCTAGTGACACAGTGCATGCACATATGTCGCACTGTATTACTAAACATGCTCACTATACCGCAATGTCTTCTGTGACACGAAGACAATTGTACACCTGGCAGCACAAGGCACAGTGTGCACGTGCCCTAGCGGCTCGCACACGCTACCGACACATCAGCAGTTAAAGGCGGGCTTAATCATGCATGCAATCCCCTTCAAACGTACCGGCAGGGTTGCCGGTCTAACAGCAAGAGCAAATACGGTAGATAGTGTAAAGCCTTACCCCCATCCTGGCTGTAGCACTCGTAACTGAATCAATCAAGGCAAGTACGCATCACCGTCAGACACTTCTGTATCGACCGCCGCGCGCCGCTGCTGTGACCTGGCCTGCTTGCCTGGTAGTAAGCTAGCGCTCCTACAGATTCGACACTAGCTAGTCTACCTGACCCAACAGGTCTCTTCATACATGCATGTCGGTCTGGCGCGTCAGTGCATCAAGTCCGCGGCATTCGCCAATTGCAATGCCAGCATTGTCATGCGTCAACTCAAACCGCAATCAAGGTACAGCATGTTGCGCCGTATGTTCTCTCACTCGCGCGGGGGCGGGTCCGTGTCTGTCCCCAACACCCTTCAACGACAATAATGGCAACCTCAACTGCGTCTACCTAGATCTGCACCCCGTCTACCTAGATCTTCTACTTGGTTGGATTAGTGGCTTGGCAACGATTGCGAAAGCATGCATGCAGGAGCATCCCACCCGAGACAACTCTTGGTGCAAAAGGTAGTAATAACTGCCAAGCGCCCATGCGCACGAACAAGATGCCGTACTGTGACGAAAGTTTACCGGACTCAGACAACTGATGCTGCGACAGGCACCACCATTCAATACAGCTATTAATGCTTTCTTCGTAATCACAAGCAGCATGGCACGCGTACGTCCTGTGACGAAGGGACGCGCTGCTGCCCTACACAAAAGGGTGCCATGACGCAACATAGCATCGCACTACACAGGTGGAGCTGGACTGCGCACGACCACACCCTATGTACACGTATGTACTCGAATGGCTTCATTCGCTAGTCACTTATGTATTCAAACGGCCCACGCCACCGGCGCTTCGGGACTGCCTGGAATCAGGGGCACGTGCGTGGCTGTGCAACCGCCGCCGGGAACGTCTGTGGCCCAGCCAATCCGCATCGGTCTTGCAATTTCTGTGCATGCATTGCATAGCAATTTATGTATGTCGGATTCATATAGAGGGGCCGTATCGTTTGGACACTGTCATATGGCTCCCCCAGCACGTGATTGCTGAGCGTGTGGAAGCGGCGGAGGGCCGCGCGCACGGGTCGGTGCTGGTCCCTTACGTGACCCAGGCACTGGGGCAGCACTTATTGCTTGACGAGTAGATGTTGACCTGCATGGGCGATGCGGCGGCAAAGGCCAGCGGACTCAGAGCCAGAGTGCGTGGGGCACAAGTGCGCATCGCTGACCAGGCACAGGACGCACGCGCCGTGGGCACTGTGCATGCCGCACTGCTCGGGTTTGTTGCCAGTAGCCCCCATAACCCCCCTAGCCACATGTGCACGGGCCTTGAACGCATCCGCACCCATATGCTGCCGATGACACGCCCGCCCCACACATTCCGTACGTCAAAACGCGTCTAGCCATACCTGGCAGAAGCCGCCGCGACAGAAGATGGCGGGATCGGCACACAGGTTGTTGGGCCGCACCAGCCAACACAGCTCCCCGCCGTCAGGGACAGGCAGGTCCCTGCAAGTTGGATTGCACAAGTTGCAAAGGCGAACGCGAAGTACGGAGGCAGCTATCTATTTATACCATCCAGCTGTGAGGCTTGATTGAGGCAGCGCCTGAATGCCACGCTGCTGGCTTGCGAGAGCGAGGAGTTCCATGCTTGTCCGAGGGCATCAGGTGCTAAGTAAGCAGCGAAGGCACCCACGGAGCTCGCCCCTTTCCCCCGGTGCTTGCTCCGTATCTCAGCACCAGCCTCACGCACGTGAGCAGGCTCTCAAACTTGACAGTGAGCAGGCCGCTGGGGTAGCTGCCCCAGCTCCAGTCCTCCAGGCGGCGGTTGACGGCGATGCGGCGCAGCTCGTTGCGGCAGGCGGGGTTGATGGGCACCTCGATCTTGGCAAAGTCCATGTCGCTGGTCATGGGAAGAGGGAGGCAGATGGCAAGGTCAGCAGCTGTGGCCCGTGTATGCGAGGATCACTCAAATCATCCAATAGCCCCTGCCGCGACTGCACGCTCCCCAAGCCCTGAAATAACCCAACCATCCATTCCTTGCCTCAACTCCCCGTCCATCCATCTATCCACCCGCGCGGACGCACCAGCAGTACGCGGCCTGGCGGCAGGCCTGCCGGCCCGACACACGTGTGCACATGGCCACCGCAGGAGCTCCGAACTGGTCCAGGGAATGCCGTACGTACAGCGGCCCCACACTGTACGGCACGTCGTTTGTGCTCGCCACACATTCGTGCGTCTGAACCAGGTCGGGCCTAGAAGGTGGCGGCGGCGGCGGGCTCGGCGAGGGTGGCGGCGGCGGCGGCATGCTCGGTTGCCGTAGGCCAGGCGTGGCCTGCCGCGGAGGCCGGCCCGGCGAGGGCGGCGATGGGCTGGGTGGCAGAAGCGGGGGCGGAGGGGAGGGCAGCGATGGGGGCGGCGGCGGCGCCGGTCCGCCCTCGCACTGCTGCTTGAAACCACCCGACATGCAGCTAGGCGCCAGCTCGCCGCTAGGACCTGTGACCACACTGCGAATCAGGTAGCCCTCAAGCTCGGGTGAACAGGCGTCGCCGCCTGTGACCGCATGCACCCACGCCTGCATGCCATCTGGGCCGTTAAGCCAGTCGTACAATAGATAACCGTCGTAGGCGGTTGCAAAGGAGCCGTACAGGACGAGCTGCTGCGGCGCGCAGGCGAACTGGGTGAAGGGCACGGTGATGTCGGAGCCAACCAGCGGCGCCTGGACTGCGAAGCCGGAAAGGATGCGGTCCGCGAGCTCGGCACAGGAGGCGGCGTCGAAGGAGAAGGCGCCGGCAGGCAGGGCGGCGGCGGTGCCGGCGTCGAAGTCGTTCGCGAGCTGCGAGAGGTGGCGGCGGCGGCGATGGTGATGGTGGCCGACGCGCGTGCCCGAGGAGAAGATCGTGGAGGTGGAGAATGAGGAGGAGAAGGCTCCTGCCAGGGTGGCGGGGCTGTTCGGGGGCAGCGCGAAGATATGGATGAAGACCTCGCAGGCGGGTTTGGGGAGGGGAGGGAGGGGTGGCGCGCGGGAGCCACCCTGCCCGCGTGGCGGCGGTGGCAGGCCCGGTGGCGGCGGAGGCGGAGGCGGGCTGGGAGGCGCGTCCGGCAGCTCGTCGGGCGGTGGTGGAGGCGGTGGCGGTGGCGGCGTGGGCGGCGGGGGCGAGGGTGGGCTGCGGAACGCGCACTGCTGCGACCAGCCTGCGTCAAGGCAGGAGGGCGCGCCGGCGGGGTTGGTGGCGACGCTGGTGATGCTGTAGCCGCCTACAGCCATGCTGCAGTCCTCGGCGGGGCCGCCTGCCAGGCTCATGATCCAGATCTGCATGGCCGCGAGAACCCCGGGTTGCATTCTGGCGCCCTGCTCCGCGGAAAGCAACGCGCCGCACACTCGCAGGTATGGGTAAACCGGCGGCGACTCTGTGGCACTGAAGTCGCCAGAGCAGATGTCGAGCGTGAAGGGTGTGATCAACAGCGCTCCAACGTCAGCCGCGATGTTTGCAAGGTTTATGATCATCATGTCTGACACCGAAGTGCACGTGTCGCGATCAAATGTGAACAACGGTCCAGGCAGGATGTCGGGCGGGCGGATTGTGAGCGTGATGCACACCTCGCAGGGCGGAGGCGGTCTGGGGGGCGGGCTGGGCGGGGTTGGGGAGGGCGGCTCGGGTGAGGGCGGCACAGGCGGGCTGGGGCTGGGCGGTTCGGGGGAGGGTGGAGAGGGTGAGGGTGGGGCCGGGCTGGGTGGTGCTGGGCTCGGGGGAAGTGGGGAAGGAGGCGCGGGGCTCGGGGGCTCGGGGCTGGGTGGGGCTGGCGAGGGAGGCAGCGGTGAAGGTGGGACCGGGCTTGGTGGGATTGGGCTGGGAGGAGCAGGCGACGGCGGCCGTGGTGACGGTGGCACGGGGCTGGGGGGCGCGGGGCTGGGTGGTGCCGGGCTCGGTGGCTTGGGTGAGGGCGGCGCAGGGCTCGGTGGCATGGGGCTGGGCGGCCGAGGTGATGGTGGCACGGGGCTGGGTGGCGCAGGCGACGGGGGTGCCGGCGAGGGAGGTGTAGGTGCGGGCGGTGTGGGACTGGGGGGCTTGGGTGAAGGCGGCTTCGGGCTCGGAGGCGCCGGGCTAGGCGGAGCCGGCGACGGCGGCTCGGGGCTAGGCGGCTGCGGGGATGGTGGCGCCGGGCTGGGCGGCGCCGGGCTAGGCGGGATGGGGCTCGGAGGCAGGGGCGAGGGCGGTGCAGGTGGATGTGGCGAGGGCGGGCGCGGAATCGCACACGCCTGCGGCATACGGACGGCGCATGAGGAGGAGGTTGCGGGCATACATGCGGACATGAGCACGCCACGGCGCGTTTGTATAGGTGCTTCCCGTACTCTGCCCACACATTCCCCCATCCCTGAACCATCTCCCCATGTGACTTTCCTAACACACACGCGCACGCACCTGTCGGTACTCGGCATGCAGGCAGCTGGCGGCGCCGCTGGGGTCAGCGGCCGTGCTGGTGATGGTGTAGCCAGGGTGCGTGAGCATGCACGCCTCCGGGTCGCCGCCCACAAGATCCTGGATCCACAGCTGCATGAAATCCTGGAGCGCGGATTCAATCATGGCACCATCCGACGCGGACAGGAACGCGCCGCACACACGCAGGTAGGGGTACACGATCGGGCTCTCGCTGACGTTGTAGGCGGGCGAGCAGGTGGTGAGGACGAAGGGCGCCACAATGAGCGACCCGGCGTCACTTGCGATGAATTCCATGCTCGCAATGAACGTGGTCGCGCTATCAGCGCAGCTGTCGTTGTCAAAGGTGAAGACGCTGGTCCCGTCGGAGAGGACGGGCGGGATGATGGTGAGCGTGACGCACACCTCGCAGGGAGGCGGGGGCGACGGCGGGGGCTGAGGTGGTGCAGGTGAGGGCGGTGCTGGGCTGGGCGGGACCGGGCTGGGTGGTGCCGGGCTGGGAGGCTTCGGCGAGGGCGGTGCGGGCGAAGGAGGGGCAGGGCTCGGCGGCAACGGACTAGGCGGTCGAGGAGAGGGCGGTGCGGGGCTGGGCGGAATGGGAGATGGTGGTTGCGGGCTAGGAGGAGCAGGCGAAGGGGGATGGGGGCTGGGTGGTGCGGGGCTGGGTGGCGCGGGGCTGGGCGGAACTGGGCTTGGTGGCGCCGGGCTGGGAGGTGCCGGGCTGGGTGGTGCAGGTGAAGGCGGCGCGGGGCTGGGCGGTGCCGGGCTGGGAGGTTTGGGCGAGGGGGGCTTGGGCGAGGGGGGCGCTGGGCTTGGCGGGCGTGGGGAGGGCGGCCGAGGGGAGGGGGGCTTGCGGATGTTGCACGCCTGCAGCTGCCGTGCCTGGATGCAGCTGGTAGCACCGCCGGGGTCGGTCGCCTCGTTGCTGATGCTGTAGCCCGGGTGCGAGGCGGCGCAATCTTGAGCGTCGCCACCGAACAGGTCTTCGATCCAGAATGACATCGCCAGCTTTAGCGTGGCTTCCAGCCTGGCCCCGTCATATGCTGACAGAAAAGCTCCGCACACAAGCAGGTACGGGTAGGTGCTGGTGCTGAGGTTGTAAGCGGGCTCGCAGGCTGTTAGAGAAAAGGGCGTCACAATGACGGAGCCCGCATCGGCCGCAATCGCCTGCATATTTGCGATTACCGTGTCGGCGGTGTCGCTGCAGGTATCATTCGTGAAAGTGAAGACGCTGCTGGGGTCGGCAAAGATGGGTGGAGTGATTGTGACCATAATGCACACGTCACAGGGAGGAGGGGGCGAAGGCGGCGGGTGCGGAGGAGCGGGGCTGGGCGGCAAAGGCGAAGGTGGTGCGGGGCTGGGCGGTGCCGGCGACGGGGGCTTGGGGCTGGGTGGAGTGGGGCTGGGTGGTCCGGGGCTTGGCGGCAGAGGTGAAGGTGGCGCGGGGCTGGGAGGCAGCGGAGACGGGGGCTTGGGGCTGGGCGGCGCCGGGCTGGGTGGTGCGGGGCTTGGTGGCAGAGGTGAAGGTGGCGCGGGGCTGGGAGGCGCGGGGCTGGGCGGCAGCGGAGACGGGGGCTTGGGGCTGAGTGGAGCGGGGCTGGGTGGTGCGGGGCTGGGTGGTGCCGGGCTGGGCGGCGCCGGGCTTGGCGGCAGAGGCGAAGGTGGTGCGGGGCTGGGCGGCAGCGGAGACGGGGGCTTGGGGCTGGGTGGAGCGGGGCTGGGTGGTGCCGGGCTGGGTGGTGCGGGGCTTGGCGGCAGAGGTGAAGGTGGCATGGGGCTGGGCGGTGCAGGTGAGGGCGGTGCGGGGCTGGGTGGTGCCGGGCTCGGAGGGATCGGAGAAGGTGGGATGGGTCTGGGAGGAATGGGACTGGGCGGCTCTGGGCTGGGCGGCACAGGGCTTGGAGGCACAGGGCTTGGTGGCAATGGTGATGGGGGTTGTGGGCTCGGAGGGAGCGGGCTAGGAGGAGCAGGTGGTGGTGGAAATGGCGAGGGCGGGAGAGGGCTGGGCGGCTCTGGGCTTGGAGGTTCGGGACTGGGCGGCTCCGGGCTGGGCGGCTCAGGTGACGGAGGCTTAGGGCTGGGAGGCGCAGGCGAAGGTGGCGTGGGGCTGGGAGGCTCGGGAGAAGGGGGCTCCGGGCTCGGCGGCGCAGGGTTGGGCGGCACAGGCGACGGAGGCTTAGGGCTGGGAGGCGCAGGCGAAGGTGGCGTGGGGCTGGGAGGCTCGGGAGAAGGGGGCTCCGGGCTCGGCGGCGCAGGGCTGGGCGGCACAGGCGACGGAGGCTTCGGGCTGGGAGGCACAGGCGAAGGTGGCTTGGGGCTGGGAGGCTCGGGAGAAGGGGGCTCCGGGCTCGGCGGCGCAGGGCTGGGCGGCACAGGCGACGGAGGCTTAGGGCTGGGAGGCGCAGGCGAAGGTGGCGTGGGGCTGGGAGGCTCGGGAGAAGGGGGCTCCGGGCTCGGCGGCGCAGGGCTGGGCGGCACAGGCGACGGAGGCTTAGGGCTGGGAGGCGCAGGCGAAGGTGGCGTGGGGCTGGGAGGCTCGGGAGAAGGGGGCTCCAGGCTCGGCGGCGCAGGGCTGGGCGGCACAGGCGACGGAGGCTTGGGACTGGGAGGCGCAGGCGAAGGTGGCGTGGGGCTGGGAGGCTCGGGAGAAGGGGGCTCCGGGCTCGGCGGCGCAGGGCTGGGCGGCACAGGCGACGGAGGCTTGGGACTGGGAGGCGCAGGCGAAGGTGGCGTGGGGCTGGGAGGCTCGGGAGAAGGGGGCTCCGGGCTCGGCGGCGCAGGGCTGGGCGGCACAGGCGACGGAGGCTTAGGGCTGGGAGGCGCAGGCGAAGGTGGCGTGGGGCTGGGAGGCTCGGGAGAAGGGGGCTCCGGGCTCGGCGGCGCAGGGCTGGGCGGCACAGGCGACGGAGGCTTAGGGCTGGGAGGCGCAGGCGAAGGTGGCGTGGGGCTGGGAGGCTCGGGAGAAGGGGGCTCCGGGCTCGGCGGCGCAGGGCTGGGCGGCACAGGCGACGGAGGCTTAGGGCTGGGAGGCGCAGGCGAAGGTGGCGTGGGGCTGGGAGGCTCGGGAGAAGGGGGCTCCGGGCTCGGCGGCGCAGGGCTGGGCGGCACAGGCGACGGAGGCTTGGGACTGGGAGGCGCAGGCGAAGGTGGCGTGGGGCTGGGAGGCTCGGGAGAAGGGGGCTCCGGGCTCGACGGCGCAGGGCTGGGCGGCACAGGCGACGGAGGCTTGGGACTGGGAGGCGCAGGCGAAGGTGGCGTGGGGCTGGGAGGCTCGGGAGAAGGGGGCTCCGGGCTCGGCGGCGCAGGGCTGGGCGGCACAGGCGACGGAGGCTTAGGGCTGGGAGGCGCAGGCGAAGGTGGCGTGGGGCTGGGAGGCTCGGGAGAAGGGGGCTCCGGGCTCGGCGGCGCAGGGCTGGGCGGCGCAGGCGAAGGTGGCGTGGGGCTGGGAGGCGCAGGCGAAGGTGGCGTGGGGCTGGGAGGCTCGGGAGAAGGGGGCTCCGGGCTCGGCGGCGCAGGGCTGGGCGGCGCAGGCGAAGGTGGCGTGGGGCTGGGAGGCTCGGGAGAAGGGGGCTCCGGGCTCGGCGGCGCAGGGCTGGGCGGCACAGGCGACGGAGGCTTAGGGCTGGGAGGCGCAGGCGAAGGTGGCGTGGGGCTGGGAGGCTCGGGAGAAGGGGGCTCCGGGCTCGGCGGCGCAGGGCTGGGCGGCACAGGCGACGGAGGCTTGGGACTGGGAGGCGCAGGCGAAGGTGGTGTGGGGCTGGGAGGCTCGGGAGAAGGGGGCTCCGGGCTCGGCGGCGCAGGGCTGGGCGGCACAGGCGACGGAGGCTTAGGGCTGGGAGGCGCAGGCGAAGGTGGCGTGGGGCTGGGAGGCTCGGGAGAAGGGGGCTCCGGGCTCGGCGGCGCAGGGCTGGGCGGCACAGGCGACGGAGGCTTCGGGCTGGGAGGCGCAGGCGAAGGTGGCGAGGGGCTGGGAGGCTCGGGAGAAGGGGGCTCCGGGCTCGGCGGCGCAGGGCTGGGTGGCACAGGCGACGGAGGCTTGGGGCTGGGAGGCGCAGGGCTCGGCGGTAGCGGTGAGGGGGGAAGGGGGCTCGGCGGCTGTGGTGAGGGGGGGAGCGGAGATGGCGGCTCCGGGCTTGGTGGCACAGGCGACGGCGGCGTTGGGCTAGGCGGCGCAGGGCTGGGCGGTACAGGTGAAGCTGGCTCCGGGCTGGGTGGCACAGGCGACGGAGGAAGCGGACTCGGCGGCGCGGGGCTGGGCGGTACTGGGCTGGGCGGCAGGGGCGAGGGTGGCAGGGGGCTAGGCGGCAGAGGAGGAGGAGGTAGTGGGCTCGGTGGCTCCGGAGAGGGTGGCTCTGGGCTGGGTGGCAGGGGGCTAGGCGGCAGTGGTGACGGCGGCACCGGACTTGGCGGCGCTGGGGTCGGCGGGGCTGGTGACGGGGGCTCAGGGCTGGGCGGCAGTGGTGAGGGAGGGAGAGGCGACGGCGGTAGGGGTGACGGAGGCAAAGGACTGGGAGGCTCCGGGCTTGGCGGCAGCGGCGCAGGAGGAAGTGGACTGGGCGGCAGCGGAGACGGCGGAAGCGGACTAGGCGGCTCCGGTGACGGGGGCTCCGGCGATGGAGGCCTGTAAAAGCAGTCAATCTGGAAGCTGCCGACTAGACAGCTCTCTTCATCGCTGTCCGGAGGCTGCACCACGCTCTCGACCGAGTAACCTGAGAGCTTGTCAGGGCACTCGCCAGTGATGCTGGTCAGCCACCCCAGCATGCCCAGCGGCCCGTTCAGCCACTCCTGCAGCATCTCGCCATCGCGGGCCGAGCCGAAGGTGCCCATCAGCTTGAGGTAGGTGGGCGTGCAGTGGTCCAGGCGAAATGGCACCTGGATGTTTGCACCAAGCAGCGTGGCCTGCTGTTTGAAGCCGTCATCGATCAGCTTGGCGAGACGCCCGCACTCCGAGTCGTCGAACACGAATGGCTCACTGGAGAGGCGACGGCCAAGCGCCCCGCCCGCGGTCCCAGGCGGGTGCAGGTAGATGTAGACGCACACGACGCAAGCCCTGGGAGGTGGCGGCGGCGAAGGCGGCAGCGGCGGCAGCGGGCTGGGTGGCGCCGGTGACGGCGGCAGAGGACTAGGTGGCTCTGGGCTGGGCGGCAGTGGTGACGGCGGCAGTGGTGACGGTGGAAGCGGGCTGGGAGGAAGGGGCGAAGGTGGCGCAGGGCTCGGTGGCGCCGGTGACGGGGGCAAAGGCGATGGTGGCTCTGGGCTGGGCGGCAGTGGTGACGGCGGCAGAAGAGAAGGCGGAAGCGGGCTGGGCGGCAGGGGAGAAGGTGGCGCAGGGCTCGGTGGCGCCGGTGACGGTGGCTCCGGCGAGGGTGGCTCTGGGCTGGGCGGCTCTGGGCTGGGCGGCAGGGGAGAAGGTGGAAGCGGGCTGGGCGGCAGGGGCGAAGGTGGCGCAGGGCTCGGTGGCGCCGGTGACGGGGGCAAAGGCGAGGGTGGCTCTGGGCTGGGCGGCTCCGGGCTGGGCGGCAGGGGAGAAGGCGGAAGCGGGCTGGGCGGCAGGGGAGAAGGTGGCGCAGGGCTCGGTGGCGCCGGTGACGGGGGCAAAGGCGAGGGTGGCTCTGGGCTGGGCGGCAGTGGTGACGGCGGCAGGGGAGAAGGCGGAAGCGGGCTGGGCGGCAGGGGCGAAGGTGGCGCAGGGCTCAGTGGCGCCGGTGACGGGGGCAAAGGCGAGGGTGGCTCTGGGCTGGGTGGCTCCGGGCTGGGCGGCAGGGGAGAAGGTGGAAGCGGACTCGGCGGCGCCGGTGACGGGGGCAAAGGCGAGGGTGGCAGGGGGCTAGGCGGCAGGGGAGAAGGAGGTAGTGGGCTCGGTGGCTTCGGCAAGGGTGGCTCTGGGCTGGGTGGCAGAGGCGAGGGCGGCAGTGGTGACGGCGGCAGCGGTGACGGAGGCTGAGGTGAAGGAGGAGCAGGGCTGGGCGGTGAAGGCGAAGGAGGAGCAGGGCTGGGCGGTGAAGGCGAGGGCGGCAGCGGACCCGGCGGCACCGGGCTGGGCGGTGGTGAGGGATAGGGGCAGTAGCGGCTGTACTGCCCGGTCAGGCAGCTGGTCTCCCCACCCGGCCCTAGCGCCTGGCTGGTTACATTGAATCCCTGGAACAGAGGCGAGCACTCGTCGTCGTCACCGCTGCCGCCGCCACCCCCACCGCCGCCAGGGCCGCCCGGGCCGCCGCCACTGCTGCTGCTGTTGCCGCCGTTCGCGATGAGCCGCGCCCACTGCCGGAACGCGCCGCCCTGTGCCAAGGCCGCGGTCAGTCGTGACCCGACCTGGGATGACAGGAAGGCTCCGCACACGCGCACGTAGGGGTATCCGGCTGCGGGCGGCAAGGCGGAGGCGTTGTAGGTCCCCGAGCAGGCGCCCAGCACGAAAGGGCGCGTGATGAGGGCGCCTGTCGCCATGGCAGTTCGATTAAGGGTGTCCTGAATTGCGGCTGCCAGGATGGCGCACGCCTCAGGAGGCAAAAGGTTGGGCAACGATGGTGATGGGGCGGGCAGGAAGGGACTGGGAGGCGGGACCATCGACGCAGCGGGGCCCGGGGGTGTGCTGGCGGCTGTTGGGCTACCAGCACCGTAAGCCGGTGGCGGGCTGGGGCTGAAACCTGGGCCTCCACCTCCACTGCCCCCACCGCCGGTGACTTCCGTGCCGTTGATGGCGCCCGGCGGTAGGCGGGCTGCCGGCGGGGACACGGACAGCAGGGGTGAAGGCGGCAGTGATGCGCCGTAGCCCGTGGGCGGAATGATGGTGAGGAAGAAGCAAACCTCGCAGGGCGGTGGCGGGCTGGGAGGCGGCGGGCGGGGGGGGACCGGACTGGGCGGCATCGGGCTGGGCGGCACAGGAGACGGGGGCTCCGGGCTGGGCGGAGGTGGGAAGGGCGGCTCCGGGCTGGGTGGTTCTGGGCTGGGTGGCACCGGGCTCGGCGGCTCCGGGCTTGGCGGCTCCGGGCTTGGCGGCGCCGGGCTGGGAGGAGGCGAGGGGGGCGGCGGGGGCGGGCTAGGAGGCGCCGGGGGAAGCGGTTTATCCATGGCGCAGATGGGGCAGAAGGTGGCGGAGGGCACGTCTGCGAAGGAGTAGCGGCAGCCGTCGAACGTAGTGCTGCTGCAGAAGTCCTGAAGTGTTGAGCAGGGAGCGCGGGTTGTTATGCAGATCTCGGAGCCGGAGAGCGTGGCGTTGTTGCGCCGCAGGCTGTAGATCTTGACCTCCGTGTACTTGCCTGCACACGAGGAAGGCCAGGGTTGCGGTGCGGAGGCGCCCGAGCTCAGCAGGCCAAGCTTTGTAGGCGGGGGCCCTTTGCGTGCATATGCCCCCGCCAGTTGACTGGGCCATGTGCGGGGCCCAGCACGCTTCCCTGATGCCCCCGCCTGTTCCGGGGCCTGTGACCCGCCCCTCCCGCGCAAACGTCCGTACAGCCCTGCCGTACCGTGCCAGTACGGCAGCATGGATGCATGGGGCCGGCCATTGATGGTCACACCCAGTAGGTTGGAGCGGTTGGCGCATGCCGCCGTGGTCTCGAACTGTTGGATGAAGAGCGGGGGAGTTGAAAGGCCGTGGAAGGCGGGGGCGCGGAAAGGAATGCTGTCAGGTTTGAGGAGCCTAGTGTCAGTACGGTAATGTGGGTCAGTAGTGTGAGCGTCTGTGATGTGGGTCAGCGATGTGGGACGGCGCTGAACACAAGCTGCAATGCTGCCCCAGGAACACGCACCCAATGGGATTGCGAGGGCTGCCTGGCCAGTAGTCGCCCAGAACGTCATTCTGCCTTATTCCCAAGAATCCCAACACACAACCCATCCCATCCCGTCCCAGCCCGCTCCCCCCGCAAAGGTCTTACGCCGCGTCGGAACCCAGGTACCGGAAGCCCACATCCACCAGATACGTGCGGTTCCCGCCGGAACTTATCAACACCATCCACGCTTGATCCTTTTCTCCGCCGCTCGCTCACCGTCAGCTTGTCAACCGCCGCCAACATGCCGCGGCAGCAGTCGGTGTTGGTGTCGCAGCCCACGTACGCCACACGGAAGCACAGGCGCGCTGTGTCACCCGTCTGTAGGGGGCCGGCGTTGAAGACAGGGCGGTTGCGGCCAAGGCTGGGCGTCAAGGGTTGATCATGGGGTTTACGAGGGACGTGCGGTTGTGGGGATGCGATGGCGGGAAGGCAGCCACGTGTATGTCCCCAGCAGGCGGCTACGCGGCCCAATGCATGGGCGACGCCGAAGCGATGTGGGCACCCACCTGATTACGCGAGACCATGAGCACCTTGTAGGGCGAGCAGGCGCAGTCATAGCTGAGGCACTCGCAGAACGGAAAGCGGCTCGTCAACCCAAGAAGGCCGCGGCCTCCGTTGTTGGTGCTCGTTATAGCGCCATCCAGGTCGCCGAGGCTGCTGGCATCCTCTGTCGCTAATGAAGACGGAGCATGGCCTGTCAATTGACGCGTGCAGAGTTGGGGATGAAATAAGGCGGCGGGGCGTTCGTAAAGGGCAGCAGGGGACGAAGAGGCGAGCGAGCAGGAAGAGGCGAGCAGGAAGTAGCAGCGTAAGCGGCTTCGCAGTTATGTTGCGGACACTGTATTGGTGGCCATGCGGCCGCTCATGGAGGAGTGCAATTCTTCTGCTCTCCAGTCCGGGGTGTACTCGACACGTACGCGCGTGCTCACCTCCCGCTGCGAGGTGCAGCAACACGACCACCAACGCCCACGGCACCAGGCCGGCCCAGGATGCCCTCCTCGGCACCCGTATATTTTCATCTGCAGTTACACAATTACCAGGCGCTAGCTTGCTTCCCAAGCCGAACGAAACCTACAATGGAACCGTCCTCGGAACCATCAGCTGTCCCCAACAGACGCTGCATCAGCTTCATGCGAGTGGTTTATGCACTTACGCATCTGCTGTTTGCAGCAGCGTGTTTGTAGCCACCCAATCAGCCACGGTCAAAGATTTGGTCGACAATGCGCCCCGTGTGCGACAGTCCTGTCGTGGGCTTAGCAGGCTGTTGCTGCGCTCCAGATCTATTTGTTGCCTTCCCGGTGACTGAGCTGATCAGGTTGCCGGTACAAAGCTTGAGGAACGTAAGACGAAGGCCAGGGCGCGATGTTGGGTCTGCACCCGTTCTCACTGCCTCAACTACAGCACAATAATACTAGAAGTTCAGCTATCAGATGCGATCTCTCACACAAGCCAGTATTACAGTCGAGGTGTTCGCAGTGGCGCTCGAGCGGAAGAGAAAGGAGCAGCGGGTCAGCGAGGTAGGCTAGACGGCGTCCGTTAAGGCCGTTGAATGGATTGGAAGCACAGTGCTCAATGCTACTACCTATGCAGTGCAGGGGTTTGTTTTATTGGCCACTGCTCGCTGCGAAAAGACGGCCCGAGCTCGTCACTGCATGCGGCCAAGCGGTTGGAGCATCCTGAAATGTGATTTTACATGGGCAAATAGAGCTCAATGTAATACTCTTGATGGTGGTCTATTGCAACACTCCTGGAATCGAGGAGCTTCGGGCCCTTTTTTGCCACAGCCACCTCCAGCGCCGAAAATGTGCTTTGCAGCTTTTTGGCGCGATGGCCTGGTCATGTGTTATTCAGGTTGTAAACTTCGTTGCGAGGTAAGGCTGCAATTGTGAGGTTTTGTAGGGCCGTCGGTTTCGTTCGTCATGTTCCCGGGTGTCAGGGGGGCAGGGGGGGGAGTTCCCGCGCTGTTTCCTTTGCCGATGGTGACTGTCCAGATATCTCGCTTTCTGCAAGGGGACGACATGAGCACGCCGGAACGGGGCACGACCCGAAGTAGAAGCCGTGCCATCCAGGGGACTGAGCCACACTAGCCAAGCCTTGGCCACGCAGCCAACCCGTGCAGCCAACCCTTGTGCCAACCAACTGAAGCAAGGCCGCCACCTACCAGGGCCTCAGGAGTGCCATCAATCCATCATTGATCCAGGTACCTCACGGTGAAGACCTATGGCAACCCAAACCCTCCTTGGCCCCCAAGGCGCCTCCCGTGGCCGCCTCCTCACCCACCTCCCCACAGGCCAAGGAGCCTGCCTGTCCCAAGCCTGCGCAAAGGCCCCTCTCGATGTGTTGCGTGTATGCGACATATGTACGCGCTTTGCCCCCTGTCGCGTCGTTGATCCCGTGCCGCACCAGCGCTTGCATCTTCCAGGGTTAGGCCGCCGCCGCTGGCGAGAAGGGCCCTAACCACGTCCTCACCCACGGCATCCATCCAGGGGCCCAAAATGCTCAGTAATACGGTACAATGGATGGAAGAGAGACTACAGGTAATGCAGTGATTATAATCCCGTGAGGTAAACGGCGTGCTAGGTATGCGAACGGTGCTGCGTGCCCAGCCTGGGATGTGGTAGGAAGGCAACGGGGGCTTCTTGTGTGGCTTCCCCGAGGAGGGTAAGGAGGCGCGGCTTAGACAAGGGGTGTCAGCTTTGTACAGCTGGAAAATGGGCTGAGCCCCCGTACGCTTGGG
This sequence comes from Chlamydomonas reinhardtii, assembly GCF_000002595.2. NCBI lineage: Eukaryota > Viridiplantae > Chlorophyta > Chlorophyceae > Chlamydomonadales > Chlamydomonadaceae > Chlamydomonas > Chlamydomonas reinhardtii. The sequence continues at coordinate 3,362,369 of NC_057014.1, read as the reverse complement.
AGCTATTAGGCGTGTAACGCCCCGTCAGAGCCTCCATGCCGCTACGACGCGCAGGCGCATCGGCTAGGGACACTCGGGTTGGGGCCGTGCGGGATTTCCCGCGCCACGCATGCGTGCCTTGTCACGCTCCCAAACACCCCAAGCATTTCTTTCGCCTCCTGCCATACTCAACACCTCCCCGGCGCCCCACGCTCAAAGGGCTGGGCGCGGGGCGGGGGCGACCTCGGGGCTTCTCGGCATTCTGGCGCGTCGGCAGGCATGGCTCAGCAAGTCGCTCAGAACTTTCGATATACTTCCCCGCTTTGCTTGCCGCCAACATATTTTGCCTTAGAGACTGCATATCAGCGGGCACCGGATGCTTTCCTCGCGACCTCGCGAAAGTCAATTGTCCATGGACCGCGAAGGCACTTCTCGCTCCGCCCGAATTTTCCCTGCCACCTATTTACATGCAATAGGCATTATCAAATACTAATACGTAGCAGTCGCGGTTTGCGCCAGTATGCTATGTTTTGCCGACGCACGCACGCACGCACGGACAGGGGTGTTCCTGGGGGGCTTCGCCCCCCCCCTGGAACGCTTCGCTGGGGGGGCTCAGCCCAAAAAGGGTGCCCCAGAGCAGGAGTCCAAGGAGTTCCCCCCTCCTCAAGGAGGGGGTATGGAGGGGTTTACCATAGAGAAGTACGGTACCTAGCTCATCAGCAAGGCGTTGAACAGGACGTGTTGCATGGTAATACCAGCACTACTGTCGCACCTTGCATACCACATACGGCACGTACACTGTCCCGCGCCTTCCCATTCCTTGTGCTCTCTCTCTCACACACACTTAGGGGCACTCTATTTATCTGTTACCACAGGCGAGACCTTACCTGGTCGAAACAAGTACGGTCTCAGCGCCGCCGTACATGTATGGGCCCGGCGTAGCCGTCAGGGCATGCAGCATCCAGAGGGCAGGCAGGAGCCCGGGGGGAGAAGGGCCGCAGCTGCCTTCCCTGCCACAAACGCCCAGAAGCAATACCACAACCTACGGCCTTGCTTGAGGGTCAGGGGGAGCTCCGCCCCCAATCCCCAGCACGTTACACGCCCTGGAGGGGGTGGCCCCCTCCCATTGCATGCCTTGGGCGCCCTTATCATGCCACGAGTGCATTCTGAGAGAAAGGAGGCTTGGGGAGCCTTGGTTTGAGGCCGCGCTGCTGCGATGTGCGGTTTTCACAGGAGGGAGGAGAAACTGTGTGGATCTCGGGTGGGATGGGTGAATGTGGGTGGGGGGGCTGGGGCTGGCGCATGTTTCATGCGGCGGAACGAAGCCTGCACTGACGGGAGGCACATGCGGAGGCTGCACGCCAGCCCATGTAAGGAATGGATATGTGGGACCTCATCCTAGCGGGCGGGGCGGGCGGGGCGGGCGGGGCGGGCGGGGCGGGCAGGGCGGGGGGGGCGGGCAGGGCGGGCAGGGCGGGCGGGGCATGCCATCTCACTGGGGGGGCAAGATAGAGCTGGCACCGCGTGTCGGGCGGATGGGGCGGGTCAGGGAGGCGAATCGCTGACAGCAATCCTAAGCGGACTGTTGACCTGACAGATCGAAGCATCGGCAGTATGCAAACTGCGGTGGGTTGTGCATGACTGTATAAACCATTGCCATGTACGGGTGCGCGCGTTTTGCGAGTTCATGATGGGTCACACTCCCGGGTTGCCGCTAACCGCTGGGATGGCCGAACACTTGCCAAGCGTCGGTCATTACGGGCGGGAGCCACACTGTGAAGAATTATCTCAAAGGCTCACGAGCAGTGACTATCATCTGGACTGCTGTTTTTGCGTAGGATGCGACGAAACGACGTCGTTACGCGTCCCTTTTATGGCTGTTGCCCAAGCCCTACTCGAAAGCTGTGAGGGCAGCTGCTTTTGATCCTGATTAGATAAGCGTTTAAGGAATCACGTTCTGGTGCTCCGCTGCACGTCCTCTCGCAAGGTCAAAGCGTCAGGCGGGGACAGACCGGCGCGAGGCGGGCCTGTCCTCGACTTAGCAGGAACGCTGTGTTTCAAGCAGTTCAAACTGGGTTGCTTCAGGTGCGGGATCTTGGTAACGGAAGTACTATCAGCCATCGATAATGTGTTCCTCAAAATGTATACGACGGAAGGGCCCTTGCGTTAGACGCACCCTACAAAGCTGCTCGCATGCATTTAGGTCGCTTTATGGCGTGGCGCTGGAGAGCCTGGACCTTCACGCTGCTCGTTCTTTTCGCGACATGGCCCACTGCACGTGGTCAAGGTGAGGCCTTCAGCACCGGGCTCCAGGCTTGTTGCGTTCAATGATGGCAACGCGGTACGCCTAAACGGCTCTTTCCGGCTGTGACAAATGGCGGGCGTGTGGTGGCGTGTTGGCGCTGTCGACACACCGCGAAACACACACGGCTTCCGCGCAAGCTCCCGCAAGGGCGTCCTGCGAGGGCACCGTGACCAGCCTTGACCCCCCTGACACTGGTGCCGCGCACTGTAGGTGCATCAACCCCGAGTGACGAGTACGATGCCGCCCTCCCGGCGCGTTCCACCTCAAGTTTCCCCTGGTGCCAGTGCGTGGCCTACGACTGCGGCTGCTCGCCCTACCAGCTGCAGGTCCTCCCGCCCACCCGGGTGAGCCACGGACCGATTCATGAATCGGCAAGGCCGCGGTTTAGCAAACCGCGCGCGTGTCGGCAACCGTGATCCATCCTGAGCGCTGGGGCTGCGGCACGGAATGGGCAGGGCCAGGGCAGGGCCAGGGCAGGGTCATGGCGCCGTGGCATGATGCACGCACAGGCACTGGTGCTTGCGTCGTGTGTAGTGAAAGGGCACATACTGTGTCAAAGCCGCGATAGCCTTGTCGCGCAGCCGATGACATGCTCGTCCCGACCCCCCCCCCTACAGGATGGTATCAACGTGCGCAGTTGCTTCCGTGTGACCTACGTGGGCTGTGACACGACACGCAAATGCTGCAGGGGCATGTTGGCGGCGGTGGACAAGCTGGCGGTGAGAGCAGCGGGTTCGTGCAGCTTGTTGGGGTGCGCATGGGCGTGTTTATGAGTGTGATTGGGTGGGATGTGTTGACGTCATAGCGTGGGGCCATGTAAGTTGGGTTGGGTCGAGGGTGGGTGAGGAGAATTGCATCACGCCCATCGATTGTGGGAGCTTCGTAATCACGTGACCGGGACGGCGAGAGGAAGTATTGGATTGCAGGAAAAGCGCGGCGCCTCGCGCCTCTCCGGGCGGGCTGCAAGTAAGCCACATGGTACGGTATGCTGTGTCGCACCGCACCTGATGCCTGGGGCTGCCCCCTTGCACCTGCACACCTGCACCTGCGCACCTGCGGCTCACAGCTGGAGACGTCGGCGGCCTGTTCCGAGCGGGGCCGGGTGCTCGGCGTGACCCTCAACGGCCGCGTGCACGAGTCGTGGAACCCCTACGTGCACGGCACAGGTGGGCTTTGGGGGCATGGGGCGGGGCGGGTGGGGGTGGCGGCGCACACGCTGATGATGCGGACTCAATTGACACGTGGGCGCTTGATGACCCCAATTGAAACCGCGTGCTGTATTACGCTGTCCAACTGTAAAACGACGAGTCAGTTGCTTGGCGGTACAGCCCGGCTGCAACCCGGCAGTACCGTATATCGCATCACGACCGCGCAACCCACCATCCCTGCCCGCTGCACGATACCCGAACTGCGCATGCAGGCGCTGAGCTGAAGATCTACAACCTGCAGCGGAGCAACGCCACCTTTGCGGGCGTGCTGGTGTGCGTCACCACCGCCCCGCCCTGCGGCTGGCTGAACGACCTGTGTGTGCATGGGTCCGGGGGGCCCGGCGGCGCCGGGGCCGACGGTACCAGTGGCGGTGGTGGCGGCATGCAAAACAGCTGCCGCTACTCTTTGTCAGACACGCCCGAAGCGACGTACTGCCCTGTATGCGCCGTACGGCTGCCGCCCGCGCCGCCACCGCCCTCACCACCCGGGCCCAACGCGCCGGGCCGCCGCCGCGCGCGGCCCCCGCCGCCCGAGCCGACGCCGCCGCCTTCGCCGACGCCGTCACCCGCACCAACGCCATGCGAGGTCTGCCTTACGCTCACGCTCTTGCCGCCACCCGGCGCCGCCGCCGCCACGCAAGGCGGCGGCCTGCCCTTCGCCCTCACCGACCCGCTCTGCACCGACCTCGAGTCCCCCATGCTCTCGGGCCTCGCCGACGCGGCGCGCGCCGCCGGCGCCACCATCTCCATCCCCTTCGCTCGTACCGCTTGCTCGACGTCGTACGTGCCAACCGCCACGCCCATGGTCCTGCCGTACCTGCGGCTCTGCGGCGCGTTCCGTACGGCGTCCGACGGACTGCGGCTGCAGTCCTGGCTGGCTGGCCCCACCACGGGCCTCAGCGCGTGGCTGCTACAGCTCACGGGTGGCGAGGCCTGCCCCGCCAGCCCTGGCCTCTCGGGATACGTCATCACCTCCCTCGCCAGCTCGCCCGCAGGTGGAGACACCTGCCTGTCGGCGGCGGCGGTGCAGACGTGCGTGGCGGCGCAGGCACCGCCGCCGCCGCCGCCACCCAAAGCACGGATGCCGCCGCCCCGAGCGTCGGCGGCGGCACGGGCGCCGCCACTTCCACCGCTGCCGGACGTGCCGCAGGTTGGCGGGCCGCAGTGTGAGCTGTACCTACACATCCAGGTGCTGCCGGCGGCGGCCTCAGCCGCCTCAGCTTCCTCGTCACTAGCGGCGGGGGCGTTCGGCCGGCGGCGGATGCAGCAGGCGTGGGGGCCAGGCGTGGAGGGGGAAGAGGTCGTGGGAAAGGGTGGCAGCGCGGCCGCAGGCGAGGCGGCAGCGATGGCAGTGACACCACAAGCGGTTGCGTTGCGTCTGCCAGGCGGCAGTGGCAGCCTCAGCGGTAGCGGCAGCGGTAGCCGCGCTGCCAGCAATGGCTGGCGGCGGCAGCAGAAGGACATTACAACGGGGGAGCAGGCCTTCTCCTTCGACGTCGCCTCCTGCGCCGAGCTCGCGGACCGCATCATTTCCGGCTTCGCGGTCCAGGCGCCGCTGGTTGGCTCCGAAATCACCGTGCCCTTCACCCAGTTCGCCTGCGCACCACAGCAACTGACGTTGTACGGCGCTTTTGCAACCGCCTACGACGGTCATCTATTGTACGACTGGCTTAACGGCCCAGATGGCATGCAGGCGTGGGTGCATGCGGTCACAGGCGGCGACGCCTGCTCTCAGCGCCTGTCAGGATACACCATCCGCAGCCTCGTGACAGGGCCGGGTGGCGAGCTGGCGGCGTCCTGCATGTCGGGATTTGCGCAGCAGCAGTGCCCTTCCACGCCGCCTCCGTTTCTTCCACCGTTGCCTCCTGAATCCCCGTCGTCGCCCTCACCTCCTCTGCCTCCACCTGACTCGCCGCCGCCGCCGTCGCCGTGGCCGCCACCTGACACGCCGCCTCCGTCCCCGCCACCGCCACCGCCACCTGACGCTCCTCCTCCGCCGCCACCTAACTCGCCGCCGCAGTCGACGCCTCCGCCGCCTCCTGACTCACCACCGCCATCACCACCGCCGCCTCCGCCAACGCCGCCGGTGGCTCCAGAGCCGCCCAGCCCTCAGCCACCAGGGCTGCCGTCACCCTCGCCGCCGCAGATACCGGGGCCTCAGGTGCCCTCCCCGCCGCTTCCGTCACCTCTCCCGCCCAGCCCGCCACCCAGCCCAGCACCGCCCAGCCCCCAGCCACCGCTGCCGCCACCCTCGCCGTCGCCGCCGCCCTGTGTGGTCTGCATCACAACCACCATCCAGCCGCCAGTGTCGGCGTCGGCGTCAACTGTGTACAACCTCACAGATGCCCAGTGCTTGGACCTGTCATCCACGATCATTGACAACATGCAAATGCTGGCCTTCGACACCGGAGCAGTCATCGTGACGCCGTTTACCCAGGACGCCTGCTCACCCTCCTACAATGCGACGTCTGTGCCAGCCAAGTATCCGTTTGCGCGCGTATGCGGGGCTTTCCTTTCCGCAGAGGACGGTGCATTGGTAGCAGACCCCCTAAAGGAGCTGATGAAGGAGTGGGTGGAGTCACTCACGGGTGGCGCTGCCTGCTCTTCTGCGTCTCTGAGTGGCCACCTGATTAGCAGTAAGGCGACTGACCCCAGCGGTGCCGCCAGCTGCCTAGACGCGTCCTTTCGTCAGGCCTGCAGCATCCGCCGCCCTCCTTCGCCTCGGCCGCCGCAGCCCCGTCCCCCCAGCCCTGCTCCCCCCAGCCCTGCTCCTCCCAGCCCGGGGCCTCCGAGCCCGCAGCCGCCTAGCCCAGAGCCACCGTCGCCGGAGCCGCCATCTCCCGAACCACCCACTCCAGTGCCGCCCAGTCCCGCACCGCCTAGTCCAGCGCCTCCCAGCCCCGCGCCACCCAGCCCTGCGCCCCCCTTGCCTCCCCCGCCCAGCCCTGTGCCACCGAGCCCGGCGCCTCCCTCTCCCGTTCCACCCAGCCCAATGCCACCTAGCCCCGCGCCTCCCAGCCCCACACCGCCTAGCCCAACGCCCCCCAGTCCTGTGCCGCCCAGCCCGCAGCCACCCAGCCCCGCACCGCCCAGCCCGGCACCCCCCAGCCCTACCCCGCCCAGCCCGGCGCCTCCCACGCCTGCACCGCCCTCCCCCATCCCTCCCTCGCCGCCTCCGCCCGCCCCGCCGCCCCCCTGCATCACGTGCGTCAGCGTGTTTGTCCTGCCCGACTCCCTCATCTCCGGCGTGCCGTTCCGGCCCAACGCATCCCTCTGCAGCAGCATGGCTGCCATGGTGTCTGCCGGCTTCACAGCCGCCGCCGCCGACGCCGGGGCCGTGGTCGTGCAGCCCTTCGCGGTGACGTCGTGCGTGCGCGGCGGCGGTCCGCTGGCGGGCGTGCTGACCCCGCTGATGAAGATCTGTGGCGGGCTGCTGTCAGCAGATGATGGCGCAAAGCTGCAGGTAGGTGCGCGTCGCCTCTCTCAGCCGGTGTCAGGGGTTGCGGCGACGGGGATACGGTACGCCTGCAGAACAGCGTCCCTATGACCTTGGTACGGCACTGCCATACGTGACCGTACATAGTGCTGTCGGCTTGAGAGACCCCATCACGCGCTATTATGCACACACACACACACACACACGCACACACACACACACACACACGCACACACACACACACACACACACACACACACACACACACACACACACACACACACACACACACACACACACACACACACACATGCACACACGTGTGCCACAGGACTGGCTGGAGGGTCCCACGGGTCTCCCCGCATGGGTCGCCGCCATCGCCGGCGGATCCGGATCTGGCGGCGGCGGAGCTGGTGGCAGCTGCGCCGCCGCCCTGGCCGGCTATCTCATCTATACGGAGGTGGCGGATCCCGCTGGCCAGCAGACGTGCCTGGTTGGGCAATACGGCTCCAGCTGCGCATTCCAGCCGCCACCGCCCAGCCCAGCCCCCCCGTCTCCGCCACCACCTTCGCCACCGCCGCCTTTGCCACCGCCGCCTTCCCCACCGCCGCCGCATCCGCCACCACCCAGCCCGCCACCACCGAGCCCGCCACCCCCGAGCCCGTCGCCACCGTCTCCACCGCCACCCAGCCCTCCACCGCCCTCGCCGTCGCCGCCCTCGCCGCCGCCGCCGGCCCCTCCGCCTCCTTCACCGCCGCCACCCTCGCCGCCGCCGCCCCATCCCCCGCCGCCCCCACCGCCGCCACCGTCGCCGCAGCCACTGGCTCCGCCTCCACCAGTCATCCCGCTGCCGCCGCTGCCACCTCCACCGTCACTTCCACCACCGCCG